>NC_137042.1:6282952-6312952 GCF_032717465.1 Coenobita brevimanus
ATAGTGGAACAAAAGAGATATATGAGAGTAAATGACAGGGTTAAAGAGTAAGAATGAATAGGGGAAGAATAGGAAGAAAATTGGCCTGAAGTGAATATTGTGAGTGGGCAGCTGAGAATGAGGGAGAATGAATGATGGATTGAAAGTGTGCTGGGGGAAGGGGGACAGGAGGGGAGGTTTGGCAGCTGATCTGTTACTTTTGAGGAAAAGCTAGAGAGAGAGAGAGAGAGAGAGAGAGAGAGATGAACTACTGCTTTCAGGCTGTGACCCACTCTCAGGAAATCTTCTAGCACCACAAACAGGCGTTAATACTCATTCTTGAACATTGTACGAGTGAAACTTATTATTTTGAAGACCTTGTGATGGCGGGAGATGACAGAGTGAGGATAGAGTGACGGTGCTGGAGTGTTTGTCTGAGGGGACAGCTGTTGAGAAAGGGGTATGTTTAATGTAGTGCAGGGGTGTCTAATAAGAGACTCCATATTCCCGGGGACAAGTCTTGTACAATAAACTGTCATGGGAATCTCGCAGCCTGTACCACATACACTTTCTTGGTCTTGAAAATTGTACTATCCTATGCTAGATACCGTCAGACGATTGTATACATTTAAGACTTGGGATATAAGATTCTGAAACTGATGCTATACTCCCTTCACTCTAACTTGCCCAACTGCCAATTCTGAAGCCAAAATACTGATTGTAACAAAGGATCAGCATTAGAATATCATCCTAGTCACAATGAAGTGCTACAGAATGGATGCAAAGCCATATCATCGTTATTTTCTGTTACTGAGCTACGGGAATATCTGCAAAAGAACGGAAATCTGGGCCAACTGAAGGTAAGAGAACCTTCAACCCTGTAATGGATAAGGCAACCGTAATGTCATATTCCAACGACCGGTAGGCAAATTTATTCAACTGAAACTAAGTCATAAGAGCCAGAGTGTCAAGTATATCAGCGCTGAAAGGGAAGGACACAATGGTTCTCGTAGCATTCCGTCTGCTCCCATACCACATATCACACGGATTTTGGATGTTGTGACTGAGTAACTGAGCTGAGCCGCATTTACTTGTTACAACTTTACAAACACTATAGGTGTTTCCACAAAGGCCGAGCCTATTCATTTCATGGAAGTATCAGTTAACCCTTGCATTACACAGTAGGAGGAAAAAGAAGTGAGAGTGTGGTGCCAGATTGTGTTGTGCGCCCTCTTGTAGTAGAGGAGTAATAAAGGTAGAGCAGTTCAGACGACCAGAGTAAGCATGACACGATGATACTTGGCAACGATATGTGCAAAGTCTGAAGCCCTATTCCACCTCATGTACTCCTCTCTGCACCACCACCAGACAATGAACGGCGCATGAACAGTGTAAGCAGGCCACTTAGCTATGTGTTGTAGTTAGAGAAGTGCTATACTGTCTGCAAAGATGCGAGGAGTCCAACCCAAGCTAAACAGGGAGATGACTCGAAACTCTAGAGAGAAAAATGGCATTAAAATCAGATTCTATTTTCCTCGCTCCCGCTAATAGCATTACACCAGCACCAAATGAGACGATCCCACGCAAACACTCAGTATGGTTGTGTGGGTGTTAGTGTTGAAGTGGAGATGTATGGAGTGTAGTAAATAAAAAGACTGCTGTGCCTCAGGGAATGAATCCTCCAGAGTCCACACACACACACACACACACACACACACACACACACACACACACACACACACACACACACCGTTCGCTGGCTCAGTGGTAGGGTTCTCGCTTGCCATCTGGTAGACGGGAGTTCGAGCCTCGCTTAGGTTGCGAAAAGTTTCACTGACGAAGTGGGTGGTTACTGTCCCCCCTGGAGCAAGGGGGACGGGTGTGTGCGTGTGTGAAAGGTCACAGCCTTGCCCTTAGATCGGACTATATGAGCTCTCAGCTCCCTTCCGGGAGGGTTTAAGCTGACGATCACTACCATCCAATGATCCTGACCGACCCGGTGAATTACACACACACACAAAAGTTTTTTTTGTTTCTATTCTAATATTTTTCAGTATTTATTGTCTATCTGTCTATCCATCCATCCATCCATCCATCCATCCATCCATCCACTATCTATATCTGCTTATCACCTGCTTGTACGTCATGCGTATCTATGTTAGTATATATGTATGTGTGTATGTGTATGTACGTATGTATGTAGTATGTATGTATTTACTGTTTGTATGCATGCATGCATGTTTATCTATCTGTCTATCTATCTATCTATCTAACAGGAATACTGCTGTCTGTCTATCTACTGAACATGAATTTTGCTGGTAACAGGAGCTTCTGACTGACAACATATCCTTGTCCAAGTTAATTGCTTCCAGTATGATGAGGGATTGGGCCTTATATTATATTGTCAAAAATGATGAATGGACTGAGGGAAAAAAATAATGATCTAATAGTGTTTTTTATTTATATCGTGACTAACTCCATGGAGCTAAACAACAAACGTGTATAAAATGAATATGAAAGTAAAAGATGAATGAAAATGTAGATTAGAGTCCATGAATAAATAAGAGAGGGTGGGTGACCGAGTAATGCATAGAAAAGGAGATGCGTTACTTGAGAAACACTGTATTGTAGTGCGTCATAGGAGCCTGATAGTGTTCTTTTTGGCACGGTTTTATGTCCAGCTCGAACGTACGGAATAGAGGATTAGACTTTGTTGGAACGACACAAGTTGAAATGAGTTATTTGACAGAAGCATTTGAAGTTACATAGAGAGACAAACAAATTAGGAAGTGAAGGAGAGCTGTGGTTTGGATGTGGATGTGATAGTAAGCGTTAGGAGAAATACACTGAGGTAGTTTGGTCATTTAGAGAGGATGGAGAGCGAGAGATTAACAAGGAGAATGTATGTGAGTGATATGGAGGCGGGGAGAAGGAACGGGAGACCTAGAATGAGATGGAGGGATGAAGTAGAGAGGTTTATTAGAGAGGAGAGGGTTGTGAGCTGTGGGGAGGGTAGAAAAATGACAAAGGTCAGGGCGACATGGAAACTATTTATTTGTGGCCATCCCGTTCGAGATTAAGGATTTCTGGCCATAGACAGATAGGTAGATAGATTTAGTCTGCAAGGTGTTGGTTAATGCATCATCAGACTTAATACCGTAACACATACAGTATGTTATACCTGGGTGGTAACATTATATCCAAGTGATTTTTTTTCCAGCTTGCTTAGCAGCTCCACAGGGGCAGCGGTTATCAAGAACACACACACACACACACACACACACACACACACACACACACACACACACACACACACACACACACACACACACACACACACACACACACAATATTATAGATGTGTGTGTGTGTGTGTGTGTGTGTGTGTGTGTGTGTGTGTGTGTGTGTGTGTGTGTGTGTGTGTGTGTGTGTGTGTTTTCTTTATGTGTCCGACTCTGGGCATAGGTTTCACAGCCTGCTCCCAAGGTCCAGCAGTCCTTCTACATACCATACACATCTACATGTCACCACTTCGGCGCTAACACCCACCGTCCATACTGAATGCATGCTAGGGCTGTCTCATACGGACTGGTATTAGCGAGGGTACTTTTACATGTCGGCGGGTCTTCTGGTAGATCAGTAAAATCTACTTTTAAGAAATTCATATCCTTAAACTGTTCTTTGCCCCATCCAGGATACGAACCTACTGTAGGTCCAATAGGACTGCAGATCACCTCTACTGATTCATACAACACCTCCAACGAGGAAATTTTCTCCTAAGCTGAATAAAATCGTATGGAAATAGCAATAATAATACAACACAAGCGTCCTGGAGCTAATAGATTAAACTGACTGTGTGTTATACCTTAAACAGCATTCCATTTTCCAGATTCCATCAGATGAATCCGATATGACATGTTTCATTGCGGCGCATAATGGTATTTCCTGGGAGTCTCTCTCTCTCTCTCTCTCTCTCTCTCTCTCTCTCTCTCTCTCTCTCTCTCTCTCTCTCTCTCTCTCTCTGTCTATTATATATATATGATATGTTTCAGTGTGACGTTTAGTGACATTTCCTGGAAGGCAATGAATCTAAACATGGCATATCGAGAGAGAGAGAGAAGAGAGAAGAAGAAGAAGAAGAAGAAGAAGAAGAAGAGAGAGAGAGAGAGAGAGAATACCTTCGTAGAAAATTAATAATCGTAAAACTTTTGATGCAGATGATTATAAAAGTTAACCAAAGTATTGTGGTGGCAGCTACCTTAATTCCATCTGGCCAAGGGCAGCTTTATTTCCACCAACGAAACAGGGAGGAGGTTATGTATTCTCCCTTGTCTGTCTGTCTCTTTGGCCCGTATGCTCATCGGTTAAAGAAGCTCCCTGACGCCTTTTCCTAAGCGATTTTATTTCGTTTGTTAGACCTTACTGTCCTCTTCGGTGCTACATAAATCCATCCACTGTAGCCATACTTTGCATAAGTAACGTATATAAGGATATTAACCACCCGTATCCAAAAGTATATCGCTAAGGAAAAGGTGTTAAGGAGCTTTCTCAATTAACAAAAATATGAGCCTTTGCTTACAGGATGCCAATGAAAGTTACGTTTGGATTTTAATGAATTCTGGTGTACAGGTGGGCAGTGGCCCAAAGATGAGTTGTTTACATTTTGTAGTAGATCGGAAACTGGATGCAGGAAAAATTAATACATTTCTTTTCCCTCTTTGGAGGTATGCACTTTCTGAGACTGTGTGACAAGCCAGACTAAGACTTTAGAATTTATTGATTAACTACTTGAGACCGTAAAATTATTCGTCTGGGAGCAAGGACGAATTATATTACAGTAGTAGGCTACATCTTAAATTTTATTACCGTTGACGGAGGTATGCGCTCTCTGAGTGCGTTCTATATCTATTTTACTTTGACTTAGCTTAGGAATTCCATCTCTCCCTCCCCACCGCCGAGTTGTTAAAAGAGTAACACGAATATGATGTTTGTCAGAAAAAACTGATATGCAAGGATGGAGATTCAAAGCATTGTCTTTTTCTGCCACTGAGCTACTAGACATAAGCTGCGAAAAGACGAGAACCTGGACCAAGTTATTGGAAAAGATCTATAGATTATATTTTCATGCTGAGTGTGGACAATATGATTTGGCTCAGGATGTACTATTTGCAAGGGAAGAATAAATGTAACCTTTATCAGTCCTTTGTATGCGAGACCTCATTATGGTGAATATATTTGTCCGTAGCTACCAAGAGAAATATATAATAATACGTAATTGGAGTGATGTGGTAATTAGATAGCCTACCATTATCTGAAAATGTGTGACCTTGACCTGTGTAATTGACGTCTGTGTATATTAGCTCAAAAGTTCGTTTGATAGTTGTCGTGTGAGTATGAAACGGTCCCCCAAGCAAAATTTAGCTAATTTGTGATTTTAAAAATCATGAAAGTTTCTGATGATAATTTCTAATTTCGAAATTTAATGAGCCTGTTAATTATCATTTAGCTGGTTGGCAGACTTTAAAACAAAATAACGCGTATTGATCTGGTTGGTTAAAGGATTCAACAGGATGCGAGATTACATTCAGTGGCTGGCTAGCGATTTTTTTTTTTTTTTAATTAGAAGCAGTCAGGGATATGCGACTGTGCACTCCTGTCTTAAACCGTTTGTCTGTCTAATCTACCTCCCGGTCCCTACGTTCCTGATGATGAAAGTGAGAGACTAACTACTGTAGGAGAGTGTGTGTGAATGAGGTGGAGGGGGGAGGGGGAGACCGACGATGAGATGGAGGGATGGAGTAGAGAGGTATATGAGAGGGAATGTTCTCGATGTGCGTAGCCGTAGGGACATGTAGAGAGATAGGGAGGTTGATTGTAGATCTTCGAGGCACTGCCAGAATAAAGTCGTGAGACGTCCTATGGCCCGAACTTGTCGCTGCTTAGTAAAATGGTGTGTCGTCGGCTAGAGTGAATGGGTAGGTCTCTCTCTCTTTCTCACCTTCCCCCTCTGTGTATCATAAGCAAGGTGAGTTACAAAGCACTCTTGGGTTACGGAGTTTATTGTACACAGTTGTATCGAATAGTGATTGACAGCGAAACATAGCGTGGCGGTAAAACCCCCTAGCTGACCCTATCTCCTGCCTTCCGCCCTCGATCGTGTTCTCGGGCCTTCTCTAACCCCTTCTGACCTGAAGGGAATCTCTCCGACATTATATACAGCTTGGAGAGAATGTGTATGTGTGTGATGTAGTGGCTGGTAGATTTCCATTCACGTAGACTAACCGACTATAGGTGGTTACCCTACGTGTTTGAATACGTCATGAAATTCTTGGTCGTCTGGACTACAGAGAGATTGTTTGAGGTACATCATATGTTTACACATTCTTGATGGTCTGGGACAACAAAATTGTGGATATAACTTATGTGGATTGACATTCCTAGTGAGAAGCTGTATATGTCTCCAGCAGACACTACATCCTGCACATTATGTTATGAGATATATACTAGTGCCTTTATAATGCCTACGTGTTAAGTTGGGGGAGGGCAGCAAAAGGTCAGGCGACAGGGTGACATGGAGAGGCTTTGTTGCGGCCACCCCGTGCAGGATTAAGGCGTCTGGGTTATAGACAGTAACAGATAGACAGAAAACTATTGCGGGAGTCGTACCAACAGGTAGGTACCGGAGAAGGGAGAAAGACCACTGAAATTACTGAGTAACAATTAGGTTCTCTGCACGTCATTGCTTATTCATATCCATTTCATCTTGCTTCACTGTGTACTAGTCAGCTGATATGGGAAGGCGTGAGAGGCAATTTGTTGTGGGTATGAGGACCGCTAGGCCGCAGGGAACGGACTGTGGAGCCTGTACCTAAAGTCATGTAAATAAAACATGTAGAGAATTACAGTACATACGAGCTGGGAAAAATTAACGAAAGACCCACAGGTAAGAACCGAAACAAGAAGAAGAGGAGAGATAGAGAAAGAGAGAGAACCAAAGTTCAAAATGCACCAGATGTCTCGTGAAGAGGGGTGGATTCCGCATGTATTTCCCTCTAAAATATTACATGCATATTGTTTATCTGTTTCATAAGCCACGTGTCGTCGATAGGTAGGAATGAATCTTATCTAAATAAAGAATAAAATACTCCCTCACAGATGCAAGGACCACAACCTGCCAGCCAAAATTCACCCATGTCTGTCAGAAGTCTATCACACTTCACTAAGATTCAGAAAACCATTGGAAAATTCATCTGCTCCGAGAGAGAGAGAGAGAGAGAGAGAGAGAGAGAGAGAGAGAGAGAGAGAGATACTAGTAAATCACGCAAATGCATAGTGTTGCTGTTGATCAACCCCCCCGTCTGCCTGGCTGCGCAGACTCATCAACCACAGGCAAGCAGCCCCCCTCCCCCCTAGTGCAACAGCGTTCCCTTGCGGCTGACAGCGCCTCGTCACAGCAAGGCGTGAGGAAGTGTGGAGGTTTAGTTCCTGGATGGACTTCGCAATTGCGTCTCTCCGTCCAGTTAACAGAGGCACCGTAGTAACCTCCATTTCATTCCGTAATTTGGTTATATGGTTACCATCCAGAGTTGTAAATAGTTTCTTGAGTTACGGGAGACACATTTGGTGTGCCGCTCAGTGCAGAGCCACCTGAAGTGGAAAGAGGCTTAGAAAACAGTGACAGGATGGATGGTAGAAGAAGGAAGAGAGGAAAGTAGACACACATGGAATAACAAAGGTAAAGGAAGAAGTAGGCAGGACTACATCATGTGCATGGGTGATGGTCACGCCACCACCTACCACCAGTTCGTGCGATTCATAAATAAGCTGGTATCCACAGAGAAAGAGAACACGAAATATCCCAACGTTTTGGTGTATTCACACGTTCAGGGGAGAACAAAGACCCCTGAAGATGTGAAAATAAGGAAGCACTCGGGACATTTCCTGTTTCCTTTCTTCATGTCGGCATTTACATATGTAAATAAATAAATATATAAATAAATATGTTTATAGATAGATAGACAGATAGACAGATACACAGACAGATAGATAGCTAAGCAGATGAAGACGGATAGATAAATATCATGCAGTCTTTTCGTCCCATCACAAACGTTAAGGCTCTGGGCTATGCTAATCAGTCCCACCATTTAAGGTAAGGGTGACCAGCCTCACTCGCCTCTCAGTGATTATTATATGAGCATAAACATTTAGATGCAGTAGTCTTTAGGTACAAACATCTATGGGTCTAAGCCACTAGGCGCAACTAAGTTCAGTAGAACATCGGGTGTCATTTGATTATATCACCCAGCAGGGTAAATGTTTTCCTGAATTATAGGGAACCATATGCCTTATCATTTAGTGCAGAGTCACCCTAAGGAGACAGACAGACAGACAGACAGAAACTGCATCCTTTAACTGAAAGGTTATGCAAGTGCAAACCCGAGAAATGTTTTACAGTGTATTAGAAATTGTGGTGGAAGAGAGTTCCGGGTACCCTGATAGGTAAAACGTCAGTGGGCGTTTTTTTTTTTTTTTTTTGGCCTATCGACCATTTAGACCGAAGCTCCTGGTCATTAAGGCCATATATATATATATATATATATATATATATATATATATATATATATATATATATATATATATATATATATGCATACATACACACACACACACACACACACACACACACACACACACATCCATGCATATAAACAAACACACTGTCATGCACACGTACATATATATATATATATATATATATATATATATATATATATATATATATATATATATATATATATATATATATATATATATATATATAATCATTTTTATTTTATTGTTTTTTTATTTTTATTTTATTATTTTTTAATGTATTTTTTATTTTTTTTTGACTTTACATTATTTATAAATAAAAATACCTAATCTAAAGTCCCTAAAACTAATAACCTAACATACAAATCGCTAACTTATACTAAATCCTAAAAAGACAAATAGCTAAACCTACAGTAATGATTAAAATAAAAATACCTCGACCAAGAGAACACCATCGACTGCAGATATGTAATGCCTATCTACATTACATACCTGCACTCATCACCTGGTGACTGTCAGTCGAGGCACAACCTAATATAGGGGACATCAATATATGAAAGGGAACCAGACCAGTCAGGATCATTTCCATAAACGTCAACAATCGGCCCTAATTAGAATAACTAAAGCATGATGATATAATATATTTACGTAATATGTAAAAAAAAGTGCATGAACACTGGCTTTATGACGGGAAGAGTGCGGTGAAGGTAGACTGACTGACGGAGCTGTGGGTGTGGGTGTATAAGAGGCAACTGTTAAAGCTTGCTCTGATGGGGCCGGCAGTAGCAGGATAGGTAAAATGTGAACTCCCCGCTTCACCTCACTGTCGTCAGTATCGCTACAGTGATTACTAGCACGGATGGCTTTGATTAAAACTGTGTCTCATTCAGTGCATAAATATAGGGGCGCTGCTCTCTAAAACACCCCTCGCAAACATACAAAGCCTTCGTAAGAGTCGCGAAATTGGGTCACAAAAATATAAATCTTTCTTTTTCCTCTCTCTTCATCAGTAATTACTTCAAAACGAAACGACGTCCAACGACGTATTAGACACCAGAGCATTTCATCATAACCAGGGATTTTTTTTTTCCATTCTTAAAGCAGCATTCCAACAACAGCACGAGAGTTACAGCCAAAAATCCATTCTCTAGTGCTCACATCTCTTCTCAGAATATGTGTTGTGCCTTTCCACTGGGGTGATACAGTTAAACCTCATTTTAGAGTAGACCTAATATTTATTTGGTATGAAGCTTAAAAAAATAATTAAATTCCTAAAGACAATCTAAATGTTAAGACACAGGGATGGAAAAAGTGCAGAAACAAGAGATGAATAAGCACAGAAACATGAGAGCTTTTGGGATGGAAGGAGATGCAGAGTTCTATGCCCATTGCTAAATTCCACCAGCTACATTCTTGCGGACGTTAATGTGGAGTTCCAGATGGGACGGTAAAGTATCAGGAGAGAGAGAGAGAGAGAGAGCGTTAAGATACTCGTAATGATGTAAGGGTGAACTAGTGACAAAAAACAGACGAAGCGTAAATTGCTTCCGGGAACGTCGTCTGAGAGAGAGAGAGGGAGGGAGAGAGAGAGAGAGAGAGAGAGAGAGAAAGAGAGAACGTTTAGAAAATGATGGAAGGACGAACGAGTGACAGAAAAACAGATGAAGCAAAATTACTTCCAGGAAGGTCGTTTGAGAGAGAGAGAGAGAGAGAGAGAGAATGAAGAATAAACTGGGCATGTAAGAGACAGTATAATTTCATCATCGATATTAATGTAACCAGAGGCGGTTAGACAAGGGATCCTGCGTTTATCATTTTTTTTTAAGGCCCCATAATGATTTCAAGATCAGGTCAGTTGTTTTCATTAAGATTCGAAATGGTACAGCTGTTCTATTTTAATTAAACAATTTTTATTATTACTACCAAGAAGTATGCCCGGAAGTGAATAGATTAAACACCATTTGAGAGACAAACTGCATTGTTTTTTTCACCAGTATCAGTTACCTACGTGTCAAGTGGGGTTGGTGGAGGATTAGTGCCCCTCCATGTAAAACAAATAACTCTAAGCCCTTGGCCACCACGTGTGGGATACATGGCGTCTGGCAATGAATGAATGAATGAATGAATCAGTTACCTTCATCTCAGAGAGACCCGCAAACAATAAATACTACTTTTTCTACTACAGCAACAACAACAACAACAACAACTACTACTACTACTACTACTACTACAGCTACTACTACTACTACTACTCCTGCTACTCCTGCTACTACTACTGCCACTACTGCTACTACTACCACCACTACTACTACTACTACTACCACCACTACTACTACTACTACTACTACTACTACTACTACTACTGTACATCCTTTCGCTTATTCTGCCTCTTTCTAGCTACTGGTTTCAGAGATCCTTGAATTATGTAGTGGACAAAGCTGTATTTCATCACCCACAGATGATTCACAATTTCCACCCCAGTCCACTACGTCACTCTCAAGCGTCCATCAATCCAGCGATGAAACAGAAGCAGGAGGGACGTACGAACTCTTATATCTAACTGTACCTTTGACGCAGTGTTATCCCATTCCCAAATTACTCTCAGTGCCCTTTTGTTCTAGAGATTAGAGACTGTAGCAAAGGACTTGCAAGAAATTCTTTGACTGAATTCTTTATAATGGGACAGCAAAATGATTGACATTTTTTGAACGTCTCTTACCAATCGCCTGAAATGAAACAGAAAAGCAAATATTAGCAACAAACATTAATTATTCTGAAACTAAGTAAGGTAATTCAAGTGAGTACTTCCCATAGTACACCTGTAATATTATGTTTTCGTAAGTACAACAGGTAATGTTTTTTGCTTCTTTCATTTTCTCAAAAACTCTGTAACAGTAAAAATGCCAAGACCAATTGATATATACTAATCAGTGGTCCATCCAACCTAAGAGGTCCGGGATGAGCCTTAATTGTTAGCTTATGTATAGACCTCCAGCCAATGAAATCCCAGAGCCCACTGAACAGCTGGACTATATATACCAGCGTGATGACACCAGGTTCAGTGTGGGCGTTCATTCACAACCTGAGCTAAAACTGGAATATCTCTCAACACGAACGCACATACATTTCCGCCCACATCGCATCCAGTTCCTATGGGATGACTTTACTGAAATTTTCTCAGGTGAGCTATCCATACATACAAGTAGTTTAAAAGAAAATATTGAAAATGTTCTTCGTCTAAGCGGACCCAATTATGAAAAAAAAAGACAAATAAAAAAAATGACGATTACGAATGTCAATGTCAGAAGGAAGGAATGACTGTCAAGGAGAGAGAAATAAGGAAAGTTTGAGGAAATGATTTAATGGATAAGTGAAATAAAGGAAAGATGTTGAAATGAATGGTGAGAGGGTATGGGACTATGGTTGAACATAGTCACATGTGGCAATAATACTGTAATAAATTAAGATTTGTACCTATATGATACTGACGAAAAGGCCTTGGATGGGGGGAAAGCCAAGGAGAGTAGAAATTATAGGAGACAGAGAAAGAAAAATGGATTAACTAAACCCCTAAAGGTACAGTGAAGAATGATAAGAAAGTAAACACCGTGATGAAAGTTAAAACTTGTATTCTCGGCGATTAAGAAAGCTCCCTAACACCTCCTCCTTACCGAATAATTCTTACGATGCGGCTGGGTAGTATCACTTTGTACGTTATTTATGCAGAGTATGGTGACACTGGAGTGATTAACACAGACGAGGGCAAGGTGTAATAAGGTAAATCACTTAGAAAGAGGTATCAGGGAGCTAACTTTACAGACGAGAGTATGGACATATACCTACCTAAAATATATCTAAGAAAAAGTAGTGAATGAAAATTTGAAAAAAAAAAAAGAAGTTTTTCAAAAGTTTCCCCTAACTGAGAAGAATATTATTGACTGAAACAAGAATAATATGAGAGATAAAGAGAGAACTTGGAAGGAACTAAAAGGAAAGTTTCGAAAGCAGAAGTGAGAGAGAGAGAGAGAGAGAGAGAGAGAGAGACAGACAGACAGACAGACAGACAGACAGACAGAGAGGAGGGGGGGGGGAAGACAGACAGACATAAAGTGACAGAGACAAGAAAGAAAAGACACTGGCAAGGGAAAATGCACGGGTAAGGAACTGGCTGAAGACCACGACTTTAAATGTCAGAAAGAATGAGTCAATGTGAACGAGAGAGGAATTAGGGAAGTTACTGGAGAAGAACGAGTGGGTGTGGGTGGACTGAGGGATAAAGGCAATGAACTGTGACAGGCAGCGGGGTTATGAGATGGATTTATATGTGTGTGTGTGTGTGTGTGTGTGTGTGTGTGTGTGTGTGTGAGTGTGTGTGTGTGTGAGAGAGAGAGAGAGAGAGAGAGAGTACTTGAAAACACAGTGAACGAAAGAGGGATATTTAAAATATTTTAGGATAAAATTTGGATTAGCTACATACTGCCCTGTGTGTGTGTGTGTGTGTGTGTGTGTGTGTGTGTGTGTGTGTGTGTGTGTGCGTGCCTGTGAGAATGAGAACACTTCAGCACCGAAATGAATCATTATTGTGCACTTGAAAATGAAAAAGTTGCTGGTGGAAATCAGAAAGTTATTGGTGGAAATGAAAAAGTTACTGGTGGAAATGAAGTTGCTGGTGGAAATGAAAAAGTTGCTGATGGAAGTGAAGAAGTTGCTGGTGGAAATGAAAAAGTTGCTGATGGAAGTGAAGAAGTTGCTGGTGGAAATGAAAAAGTTGCTGGTGGAAATGAAGAAGTTACTGGTGGAAATGAAGAAGTTGCTGGTGGAAATGAAAAAGTTGCTGGTGGAAATGTAGAAGCTGCTGGTGGAAATGAAAAAGTTGGTGGTGGAAATGAAAAAGTTGGTGGTGGAAATGAAAAGGTTGCTGGTGGAAATGAAAAAGTTGCTAGTGGAAATGAAAAAGTTGGTGGTGGAAATGTAGAAGTTGGTGGTGGAAATGAAAAAGTTGGTGGTGGAAATGAAAAAGCTGTTGGTGGAAATGAAAACGTAGCTAATGAAAATGAGAAAATTGCTGATGGTACCGTAAAAGGGCTTTGTGGTCAGACCTTGCTAGTGAATTATAGAATGGTATTGCCTAGATGAAAATTAAGAAAAAGGGATAGTATATTGCAAATGTCGTCCAGTACACCTGACACACATGGATATGTAAAGATTACGTGGGAAAAGAAATAGGAGGGTGCAAAGATGAGTATATACGAGAGTATAGAGTTAGGGAAATGGGAAGAGAGCAATGACAAGGCTCTTTTTTTTTTTTTTTATTAAACTTTTTGCTCTAATTCATCCATGTCCTGTGCTGTACATCTAGCTCTATCCACGCATATGTGCTGGAAAGGGACGCCCTCACGTGGTGACACTGATTTAGCCGGGCAGCTCGTCTGGTTATGCAAACGTCCCGAAACTCCTTCCCTATCCCCACGACCAGGAGGAAGAACTGTAGGAGAGAGACAGTTTCAACCTGAAATCCACTGTGTTCACATTGAAATGAACCTGGGGTACAAGAATTACCGTACTATCCATTCATAAGCTGATGGCTTCACTCGGTTCACTCTTTCATCCACTTCTCACTGGCCCGTCATCTCGCTGAGAAAGGAGGCTCCCTAATACATTTTCCTATGCGATTTATTGCTGGATATGGCTGGATAATACATATTTGTACGATAGTGATGCAGAGTAATGGAACGATTTATAGGACACTGAATAGAAGAGTAAGTTATAATAAGTAAAATCACTCAGGAAAAGGTGCTACGGAGCTTCCTCACCCGACAAGAATACGTCAGCAATAAGGTGATGAAACTCTTGCACACCTGAGCATATTTTCTGTTAAATCTATTGAGATAAACAAAAATATCTTACAAAAAAAATCACTTCTTTCATTCCTCAGCCCGCCACAGTCTTCCAAACGACTCTATCCTTACTTTTAAGAGGACAAAGCTTAATTTTTCACTATATCCCAGCGTCCTTGTCATTTTTGTTTTTCTTCATCTTAGAAATATCACATAACATGCAAAATCAACTTCGCAGTGGTTAGGTGTGCTAAACCGACTCCACGTTTTCTTTTTAGCCTATCAAGTTGTCGAATCAATACACCAGCTGCAAAAAATATCCAGAATCATTAATTGAATTCCTGATGTCCCAAGCAGATTAATAAATTTTTCATCTGAATATTTATATGACAATACCGACGATAATTCATTGACACCAACTTAGCCCAGGTTCTCGTCTTTTAGCAGCTTATTTCACGTATCTCAGTGGCATAAGACATTCATACGGCTCTACACCCTTCCCACAACTCTTCTTCGTGACTAACATAATAATCTAGTGTCAGTTTGTTATTACAACTCAGCATTCAAGATGAAGAAATGACAGTTTTACTCCAAGTTAGAGTGAAAAGGGTATAGGAAACGTTTTAAGCAAACAATTTAAAACATCCTCATCAATGCAGGTCTATGAATGTGGGGTGGAAGCATCAGGCAATATGCTATAACCATCGTCTGTGTGTCAAACTGCCCAACGTGAAATGTGGACAGATACTTTCCGGAACAAGTGTACATGTGCTTCATTAGTATAGATGTGGAGTACAGGGACCGCATTCTCGGTGGGTAAGGAAGCTCCCTATCACTTTTTCTTTTGGGATTTATTTTTGGATACGGTCAGTTAATACCCTTTTGCACGTTATTTATGCAGATTATGGCGATATTGTACGGATTTATATTACACGGGAAAAGGATAATAAAAAGTAATAAGGCAAATAAATCGGCTAGGATGAGATGTTAGGTAAATTCCTTATCCAGGCCTTTTGTGTACTGGGACTCGCCACATACTTCTAAACAAGGCTAAATTAAAAGGCTTTTTGTCTTATCTCCTATTTTCATGTCACTGTACCCTTGTTACTCTAACTTGGCCTAAAATTACCATCTCTCCACCTTGATTACTGAGTTGTAACATGAGCTTAACATTAGCAAATGATGCTAATCACGAAGAAGCGCTGTGCAAAGGCTGTGGTGGAGCTGTAGTAGTCTTTTTCTGCCACTGATCTACGTGGAATAAGCTGCAAAAGGTCGGAAATCTGGGCCAAGTTAAGATAAAAGGAGTATAGTCAGTCTCAGTCACTTCTCTGCCAAGTTGCTACCCACTCTCTCACCACTACATATCTGACCACTGCTTCCCACGGCCTGTATTCCCGTCGGTTTGGAGAGCTATCTAACACTTCTTCCTAAGTGATTTATTTTACTTATTACACGTTACTCTTCCCTTCTGTATTACAAAAATCCTTCTAATATTGCCATACTCTGCATAAGTGACGTACAAATGCATATTAACCAGCCACTATGCAGAAATAAATCGCTTAAGAAGAGGTAGTAGGGAGCCTCCTTAAGGGACGAGAACATGGGTCTTGATCTCTCTCCTCGCATTTCTTCTTCACTATGGTGGGTATGCAACACCCGTCTAGCCACACAGTCTAACTCCATGTCTATCAAAGTCCCCAAGGAGATAACTGACTGGTATTAAGTGGAATTCTTGGCCTTTCATATACACAAATAGCCAGATCTCGAAAACTGTGTGTGTGTGTGTGTGTGTGTGTGTGTGTGTGTGTGTGTGTGTGTGTGTGTGTGTGTGTGTGTGTGTGTGTGTGTGTGTGTGTGATTTTTAGTTTATCTTGCTTCCTACCTATGACCCCCAGTCTCTCTCTCTCTCTCTCTCTCTCTCTCTCTCTCTTGAACGCAGTGCCCAAGCATCTCCAAGGGAACTGTTGCTGATAATGGATTTCTTACTGTTTGTTTCTCTGTATGGAAGGAACAAAACTTACATTCTCGTTGCCTTTGGTTCTTTTCTATATTTTTTTTCTTATGTGTCCGACACTGGGCATAGGCTTCACAGGCTGATCCCAAGGCCCAGTAGTCGTCCTATATACCATACACCTCTACATGTCACCACTTCGGCGCTAACACCCACCGTCAATATTGAATGCATGCTAGGGTTGTCTCATACAGGGCTGGTGTATTGGTATTAGCGGGGGTATTTTTACGACAGGTCGGCGGGACTTCCGGTAGATCAGGAAAGTCTGTTTTTTTATGAAATTCAAATCCATAAACTGTTCCCTGCCCCAGCGGTGATTTGAATCTGGGTCCGGTAGGACTGCAGGCCACCTCTCTACCGACTGAGCCATCGCCTCCCCCAGATAGACATTAGTTTAAAGAGGATGTCCTGAAAGGGATTATATCTGATGTGTGTGAAGGAAATATGGGCCTGGATATATGGCAGAAACCTGAATGTGATGCAGATGTAGTAACTGAAGACCGGGGAGAAAGGACGAAGTTTTTGGAAGTGGTGAGCGGTGAAAGAAAGGATTGTTTTAAGGGGATCATAAGACTTGGACTCCAGCAAAGACCTGGGTGGATAGGGGAAGTAAGGCAGGCAGCGGCTGTATTGGGAAAAGCATGCAAGGAGTGTCTGGGGAACAAGGACAGTGAAGCAGTGGTGAGGAGCAGACGAGGATGCTGGCACTGGTACAATATATATATATATATATATATATATATATATATATATATATATATATATATATATATATATATATATATATATATACATATATATATATATATATATATATATATATATATATATATATATATATATATATATATATATATATATATATATATATATATTACAAGACTTCTTACGTCAGAAATTCACGAAATTGTATTATTTGGGGAATTCGTGACATTGTATGGGCTATTATTAAGGGAACTCTTGAACAATATTGAAACCCCATAGAATTTCGCACAGTCAGTTAACCGCTTGCGTTTGCACTCAGATTTGAAGCAGATTTTTTCATAACATTCGTCATGTATCATGAGTGACTCTTTATGTATAGACAGTACGTTTCACTGAGCGATATTTTTTGTGTAATTATCGCTCTTTCGCCTTGCCTTTCTTGCCTTTAAGTTAGGCTACGCCTACTTCCTGTGATCATGTATTCCCTTTGAGGCTAGCGTGAGAAGTACTTTGTTGGTGTAGAGCTGTCGCGGGATGAGGACGTTGTGAGCAGTACAGAGAAGCAAGACCCCGTGGTAACGTCTAAAGTCTCTAGCAGTTCCATGATCCCCTCATCTCCCCACCGAATTGGTGATCGGCAGCAGTGGACGTCAGCAGGGCGAACTGCAGCACCTCAGGTAGCAAGTAGAGTCGCCCAGCCTATTCGCAGCCACGACTCCATTTTCTCCACTGACCAGTATTTTCTTTTCTGGTTTCTAGGCTTAAGATTATTAGGTAGTTGTTTGTGTGCGTGAGTGAGTGTATTTACTTGCGTAAGTTCCCTTGTAACGTAAATTTATTTGTTGTAATTAATACTTATACATTTCTTATTTTTCAGCTCAGTTAAATGTAATAACCGTGTTTGATTTCTTCACATTGATTTTTACTTTAATTTGCTTACTCCACGTTTGCACAAAATTTCGTTGTTATTAATCACGACTGGTAATAAAGCCAGTTCTTTCATATTGATCCATTATAAAACCGTTGTGCCAGCCAGGAGTTAGCACAAACAAAAAACTGTCTATTAGTATTAATTATCGATTGTCAGGGGTAAGGACAGTTTCTCAGAGGCAAACAATATCAGCGATTCAGCATTCGTGAGTGACTAGTCTCCGCTGTGTACTGTTGAGAAAGTTTATGAAATTCTCGTCTTTAAAAAATCGGCGAAGCAAGCTAGCATTAAGTAAAAACTAACTACCTGATTCCATAAGTCGATTCCACTGTGACAACAGACAATGTATTTGCAATTTATTCGTACTTCCACTTCCCCCCTTGACACCTTAATCCTGTAAGAGGTGGCCACAAACAAATTGCCTCCATGTCGCCCTGTCCCCAGCCAATTCACTGCCCTGTTCCCAGCTTTGTTTATTTATTTTTATGTGTGTGTATGTATGTGTGTGTATATGTATGTATGTAAGTGTGTGTGTGTGTGTGTGTGTGTGTGTGTGTGTGTGTGTGTGTGTGCGCATGCGTCTGTAGAAAAGAGGGAATCAATGCCCAAAAGCTTGCACAGTTGTTCCCTCTCAAACAGAGAGAGAGACAGACAGACAGAGAGAGACAGAGAGAGAGAGACAGAGAGACAGACAGACAGACAGAGACAGAGAGACAGACAGACAGACAGAGACAGAGAGAGACAGAGATCTGATCATTTTGAGTTATCTGAATACATCACGTGTAAAAGAATGGAAATCATAGGTTGAGGGAAACCCAGACTGAGGAAGACAGTCCCAGTGCTGATCTGCTACATACATAATTGACTAAGTACATCGGTAAACTGTTGCATAAGAGAGCTGGGCAGAAAAGACATGACAATATGCTGCCAGACGGGTGCTACACTTCCGCCGAAATGAAGGAGGAATGCATGCAAGCAGTTCAGAGGAGCAGTGACCGCTGAAGTAGAGAGGTTGAAGAAAGTCGTCACTAAAAGGAGTGAGTTGATGAGACGAAAAGCCTTTACTTCACCCTGTTGAGAAGAGCCGTGTGTGGGGAGGCGCACCCCCCTCCACATGACAGTCGTACTCCACACAGAGTTAAAGAAAATCCTTCTACAAAGTCAACAGCTGCCAGGGAGTAAAAAATGATGCGGAGTCGGCCTAGCACACCTAATCTCTTGGAAGCACGTTTTGCAAGAGAGTTAATAGCGAAACGATTGGCAAGGGAGAGCTTAGAGAGTTGAGCAGTAAGAGGAAGTTGTGGCCAAGTGGTAGAGTAGTGTCCTGCTGATCATTAAAACGAGATTCATATCCTCAAACTATTCTTCACCCCTGCCCGGTATGGATCTTACGTCCTTTTGAACAGCAGTCGAACATTCAATTATTACGGTTCAGTATTTACTGTAAAGGATGAATGAGAAGGGCAAGGAATGCGACGAGAAACACTGAAATCTGCAAATAGTCTGGCCACAGGGAGCGAATGGAAACAGAGAGAGAGAGAGAGAGAGAGAGAGAGAGAGAGAGAGAGACTTGTATGAAATGCAGGGATCGTTACTGAAGGGGGACAGTTATACCTCGATGTTCTTTTGTCTGGGTATCCATCATAGTATGCGGTGCATTGCAATAGAGATTACAAAGATGTACAGACTGAACTATTTTGTCATAGTTGTCTTAAGCTCCACGACTCTCTCTCTCTCTCTCTCTCTCCACACACACACACACACACACACACACACACACACACACACTCATTCTCTCTCTCTCTCTCTTGCTCTGTCTGTGACACACATATACACTCTGGATACCCCCCCACCCCCCACCCCCACACACACATATACGCACACACACACATTCTCTCTCTCTCTCTCTCTCTCTCTCTCTCTCTCTCTCTCTCTCTCACCAGGTCTTCTGTCCAGTGGTGTTGTCCGTGTCAATGTTTCTGCTGGTGTTCGTGTCGCCTCTTGACCTCTCATATTCAACCAAAAGTGACCACATGTGAAAACTGGCTTTATTTTTCTTTATTTTCCCTCTACCTCCAGACTGTATTACTTTCTGAGCGAGCGAAGCGAGCGAGAACACTATATTTTAGCTAAAAATTTGGTGTGTGAAATTCTTGTCCCGTATGACTTGTAAAATTCTCATGTTTAACGATGAGGAAAATTATCCTTTATTCTCAGTTATTAAAGTAGTCGTGCCATGGCATACGATTCTTCAATGTTCATGAAAACTGACCAAAAATAAGCAAAAATTTTTCACTGAGAAAGAACAGCGTCCCGAACTTTTTCTGGACTTTAAAAACCAATCATGGCATGGCGCGCCTTTTTAAAACTCATTAAAATTGCGTTCCAGTGATAAGTCACTTCCCCCCAAAAAAAAAGTCAAATACAGCCCACCAAATTATAAAAAGGAAAAAAATCAACGTTGCTCTCTAACACATTCGATACACCTGTTTCTACATTCACCTTTCCTCACTCTTTCTCACTGTTTTTTTGTCTCATTATCTGTCTCTGTCTCTGGTTATTTCTCTAAGAATGTCTGTCTCTGTATTTGTCTGTCTGTCCTTACCACTGCCTGTGTCTGTCTCTTTGTCAGACTATCTATCCGTGTATCTGTCTGTATTGATCTCTGTCTGTCTAGCTCTCTCTCTCTCTCTGATGAATATAGACCTCGCTATTATTATGTTCTTTTCGAAACTCTAGCTTAAAAATGGAGAACAAAATGAAGAAAAAAATCTGATATGGCGGCCAAATACTGTATTGTTTATATACTCATATTTAAAGATTTTTTTTTTTTTTTTTTGCAAGGATTTACGAGGAAATAATGAGGAAAGTTATGACAACTTTTGGCAAAGAACGGACTCATTCATTTGTTATATGAAAAAGAGTTAAGAATATTTTGACAGTTTCTGACAAATGATAGACTCGCTCATTTGCTATGAGCAAAATAGTTATTAATATTATGGCAACTTTGGCAAATAACAGAATATTCCACTATTAATGTGGAAAATCCTTGTGAAGACTATGAAAATTTTTGTCAAATAAAAAAAAAAAAAAAAAAAAAAAAAAAAAAAAACAGGACACTAGATTTGAAAATTATGACAACTTATGGTAAACATTAGAATCTTTCACGTGTTATTATAATCATGAATATTAGGACAGCGTTTGATAAATGCAGTATCCTTCAGTGTGAGTAAGAAAAATTATTGTGAATATTATGACAGTTTTTGACAAATACAGAAAACAAAATAATAATTCCATCTTCATCTATATGACTGTTCTTGGTTTTCTTAAGGCACAGGGACCCATGAATAAGAATTAACCCTCTCATGGATGGGATAATTCTAGTATTCTCTCTCACTGACACCAAAGAAATTTACTTAGCTGAGGTTCAATCACAGAGGCCAGGGAATATTAAAACGATACTCCTTTTACTGTAACCTGTCCTGAAATTACCATCTCTCCATCTTGAATGTTGAGCTGTAGCAATAGATCAACGCTACAATATGATGCTAGTCATGAAGAAGTGTTAGGGAAAGGAGGTAGAAACGTAGTACTCTCTTTTTCTACAACTGAGCTACGTGAAATAAGTTGCAAAAGGAAGAAAATCTGGACCAGGTTAAGGTAAAAAGACTATAGTCAAACTATCGCATTTATGGTTGAAACATATCCATACTTATTTTACTATAACTTGGCCCAAAGTTGCAATCTCGCTGTCGTGGATGCTAAGGTGTGACAATGGATCTAAACTAGAATATGATGCTAGTAATGAAGAAGTGCTGTGCAAAGGATGTAGAGCTATCGCATTGCCCTAGTCTATTATCAAGCTGTCTGAAATTAGCCACAAAGGGACGAAAATCTGGGCCAAGTTAGAGTAAAAAGAGCATAGTCAAATTAACCCATTTATGGCTGAAACACATCAATACCCTTTTTACACTAACTTGGCCTAAAACCTCTTTCTTCAACTTCTGGTGAGTTGTAAGAACATGATGCTAGCAATGAAGAAATGTTAAGCAAAGGATGTAGGGCCGTAGAATTGCCTTTTTTCTGCCACTGAGCTACGTGAAATCAGACGCAAAAGGACGAAAATCTGGGCCAAGTTACAGTAGGAAGAGTATAGTTCTTTATTTCCTCTAATACACGCGGTTTACATTCAGCTGAGTCGGCATATAGGCTTAGTGTGTTAATTCTGATATCATTAGCCTTGCCATCGCCTTAGCCTGTCTAGTTGTCTTTCTAGATGATGTTAGACTATTTTATTCTGCTGAGAGTGAGTGTGGAACCCTACCGTATTCTCGTCGGTTAAGGAAGCTCCCTAGCAACTCTTCCTTAGCGATTTAGTTCTGGATACGGATGGTTAATATCAATCAATCAATCAATCATTTCTTGTGGCACCCCACGGGATGCATAGGGCCTCGACGAACTCTCTCCACCAATATTTGTCTCTTGCCATCTCCTTCAAGTCCCACCAACATTCCTCTCCTGCTTCTTTTTTCATTGTCCTCAACCAAGTTTCCCTCGGCCTACCTCTACCTCTTCTTCCTCTAGCAGTCCACTCTGGCACATCCTGTATTAAACTGCCTTCTTTTCTGTATATGTGCCCCAGCCACTTCCAGCGAGACAGTCTCACATATTCATTAACTGGTTCCACTCTCGTAATATCCCTTACTCTTGCATTTGTAACTCTGTCTTGCCACTTTACCCCAAGAATCCTTCTCAGTATTTTATTCTCAAATCCTAATACTTTCTGATCTGTTGCAATTGTACTGTACCATGACTCATGCCCATAAATTAAAATTGGTCTAACCATGGACTTGTAAATTTTCACTGGTATGTTATTTACGCTGGAGGTATTTGAATGACTAAATGGCACGGAGGAGGATAGTAAGGAGTAATTTTCATAATAAATCGCTTAAAAAGAGGTGTTAGGGAGCTTTCATAATCTACGAGAATACGTGGCTGAGAGTGTTGATACTGGAACCACTGAAGAAAAGGGAAGGAAAGACTTGAAACGACATAAGAAGAAAGGATGAGTGTTTGTAGGATGTGCCACCAAAGCTGAAGTGTTTGTAGGATGTGACACCAAAGAAAGGATGAGTGTTTGTAGGATGTGCCACCAAAGTAGAAGTGTTTGTAGGATGTGACAAAAAATGAAAGGAGTGTTTGTAGGATGACACCAAAGAAAGGAGTATTTGTAGGATGTGACACCAAAGAAAGGAGTGTTTGTAGGATGTGACCCCAAGAAAGGAATGTTTGTAGGATGTGACACCAAAGAAAGGATGAGTGTTTGTAGGATGTGACACCAAAGAAAGGAATGTTTGTAGGATGTGACACCAAAGGAGGAGTGTTTGTAGGATGTGACACCAAAGAAAGGAGTGTTTGTAGGATGTGACACCAAAGAAAGGATGAGTGTTTGTAGGATGTGACACCAAAGGAGGAGTGTTTGTAGGATGTGACACCAAAGAAAGGAGTGTTTGTAGGATGTGACACCAAAGAAAGGAGTGTTTGTAGGATGTGACACCAAAGAAAGGAGTGTTTGTAGGATATGACACCAAAGAAAGGAGTGTTTGTAGGATATGACACCAAAGAAAGGAATGTTTGTAGGATGTGACACCAAAGAAAGGAGTGTTTGTAGGATATGGCACCCAAATCCTGTCGCTTAAAATTGAGTACCATTACTTTTAGGGGGAGGTTCAAGCCGTAGAAGGCAACAGGTTCGATTAGTTCAACTATAACTGGAATTAAGGATCACTCCATTATCATTAACTCTTAAGCCATGACAAGGGCCAGCATTCTCGTCAGCTGACAAGTTCCCTAACACCTTTTCCTGAGAGATTTATTTTCCTTATTATACGTTACTATACGCTTCTATGTTGCCCAAATCCCTCTAATATCCCCGTGCTCTGCATAAATGAGGCACAAAAGGATATTAACCAGTTGGATCCAAAAATAAATCGCTGAGGAAGAAGTGCCAGGTAGTCTCCTTACTGATTGAGCATACGGTCCAAAGGGTACAGTAGAATCAATTCGCCACGATGACTTTTTATGGTCTTGCTACCTGGAAATTATTTAATATAAATTCTTTGGAAAATTCTTACACCGAAGACATCAGAACAATCACTAATAATTCTTCCAATAAGATATTCCTCAAAAAAGGCTAAATGTTATTGCCTGGCACTAGAAAAAGAATATCCTTGTCAAGCACAAGAAAAAAAATATATATATATAATTGTCTGGTTCTAGAAAAAAAAAATAAATATAATTGTCTGGCACTAGAAAAAATATGTAATTATCTGGCACTGGAAAAAACTAAATGTAACTGTATGGTACTACAAGAAAATTACTGTAACTGTCTGGCACTACAAACAAAATAATATAATTGTCTTGCACTAGAACAATATATGACTGTGTAGCACTAGTAAAAGTATATATAATTTTGTGGCACTAGAAAAAAAAAAAAACTAAATTTGTCTGGCACTAGGGAAAAAAATTCTGAGCAGGTTAACTCTTCTGGTATTCTAACAAGGTCAGCCTCTGATTGTTTCAAGGGCGTGGCTCTTGTCCACTGGCTTGTGTGACTGATGTAGGAGGAGGAGGAGGAAGAAGAAGAAGAAGAGGCAGAGAAGGAGGAAGAGGAGGAGGATAATGGGGAGGAGGAGGAAGAGGAAAAGGAGGAGGAAGAGAAGGAGGAGACTGAGAACGAAGAAAAGAAGTACAAGGTGACTGAGATGAGAAATAGGAAGAAATGAGAAGACTAAAGAATGAATAAGAGAGATGTGCCCTCCTCAGTCGGATGCAGTGTTTGTGTGTGTGTGTGTGTTTGTGTATGTGTGTGTGTGTGTGTGCAGCCGAAAACTAAGAAGTGAAAATATGTATTCATCCAGAGAACAAGGGTTTATACTGTACATTTTTCAACAGCATTTTCTACGTGTCCAGTGGGGTTGGTGGAGGATTAGTGCCCCTCCCTGTAAAACAATTAACTCTAAGCCCTTGACCACCCCGTTTGGGATACATGGCGTCTGGCAATGGATGGATGGATGGATTTTCTCTTTCATTCTTTTTTTTTCTTTTTTTTTAGATAGAGAGACCAGTATTTTCAGTCAGTAAAGATTTAAGTATATTCCACTGCCTATGACCTCCAGTCGTTTAAACGCTGTGTGTCCAGGCATCTCGGAGTGAATGGGTCTTGAAATTGACTCCTTTTTTTTTTTTTTTTCTTTGGAGGGAGCAGTCTTGTGGACATCTGGCCCTTGGTTCCTTCTGCCTTACACACACACACACACACACACACACACACACACACACACACACACACACACACACACACACACACACACACACACACACACACACACACACACACACACACACACACACACATACACACACACACAGTAAATTCTCCCCCATCATTGTCAGTGTCTGTGGCTGCATCAGTGGTAATTTTCCTGACTCCGAGGCGGCACCAGCATGGAAGTGACCTCATTGCGGAACGAGAAGGGCTCTACCTACACCGCCACCAGCCCTACCTGTGTGTGCTTTAACCTGAGAGAGAGAGAGAGAGAGAGAGAGAGAGAGAGAGAGAGAGAGAGAGATGTATTGAGTTTAGACGGGTGTATGTATATCATATCACGTGGACACA
The DNA here is from genome assembly GCF_032717465.1 of Coenobita brevimanus. Taxonomy (NCBI): domain Eukaryota; kingdom Metazoa; phylum Arthropoda; class Malacostraca; order Decapoda; family Coenobitidae; genus Coenobita; species Coenobita brevimanus. Next base: position 6,308,689 of record NC_137042.1, read on the forward strand.
GGATTCAAAATTTATCTTAAACATTTCTGTCTCCATGAAACTGTGGACGAAGCATGTGAAAATAAACTTTATGAGTTTATGCGTATGTTTGCAGTAGCAGTAGTAGTAGTAGTGGTACTATTAGTAGTGTAGTAGTAGCAGTAGTAGTTGTACTGTAGTAGCCCCAGGTTTATTTGAAACGTGAACCCGGTGGACTGCAGGCTGAAGTTACCCTCATCCTGCAGTCCATCATCATCCTTTTGGCATAGGAAGGGAGTTTAGGAATGTTTATACAAGCAGGCAGTGGAGCCGCCCAGCTATATCTGTGCCACCACGTGAAGGCGTCCCTGTACAGCACCGCTATGGAGTGGATCACTATTTATGTCCACCGCTGTGCCTTAACCACTTCAAGCCCATGACCTGTTATTTGTCAGGTTATCAAAACACAATTCGATTTAGTCCGGAGAGACCTCATTTATAAAGGAGGTTAACGATGACTATACATGGTTCCAAAATTTCGAAAAATCTATGGTATTGAGAATTATATGGTTTGGTGGTAGCAAGAATATAGTAAGGAAACCACCTGGGATTGAAGACACTGCAAATATCACAGCCATTCTCCGTTTACCTTAACTTGGGCCTGATTTTCGTCCTTTTGCAGTTTTTTTTTTCTTTCACGTAGCTCATTGGCAGAAAAAGACAATGATACGGCTCTACATCCATTCCTTTGCACTTCTTCGTGACTAGCATCATGTTCAATTATTAATCTTACGTTACATCGCAGGATGTAGTACGATTGAGGCTAAAAGGGAGGAGATTGGGAAAATGTTTGTGAGAAGAAAGTTGGATGTGTTAGCTTTGAGTGAAACGAAGATGAAAGGGAAGGGTGAGTCTGTGTTTAGAAGTGTGAATGGAAGATTGTCAGGTGTTGATAGAGGAAGGGCAAGAGAAGGTGTGGCCTTGTTAGTCAGTCCGGAAGTACAGCAGTGTGTGATTGAATGGAAGGAGGTGTCATCGAGACTGATGTGGGTGAAAGCGAAATTTGAACGTGAGTTGTGGGTGTTTGTGAGTGCATATGGGCGTGGTAGTGAAAGACATGAAGAAGAGAGGGAGTCTTTCTGGAATGATGTTGATGAGTGTCTGCAGAGTTTTGGAGCAAATATGAATGTGGTAATGATGGGAGATCTGAATGCTAGAGTGGGAAATGTAGCAGTTGAAGGCGTAGTTGGTATGCATGGTGTGCCTGGCAGAAATGAAAATGGGGAACGAATGATAGCGATGTGTGTTGAGCGACAGATGGTGATTGGAAATACGCTGTTTGAGAAGAAAGATATTTATAAGTATACATAGGTGAGACAGGAGGGTGGAAGGGTTGGTGATAGAGCTTTGATGGAATATGTGGTTGTGTCTAGGAATGTAATAGGAAGATTGTTGGATGTGAGAGTTCTGAGAGGGGAGGGTGGAGGTATGTCTGACCACTACCTGGTGGAGGGAAAGTTAAGAGTAGGTAAGAGATGGGTGAGAGCTAGGAGGGTTAGGTGTGGCAGGGAGGTTTTGAAAGTGAGTGAGTTGGATAAAAGAGAGAAAAAGATAGAGTATCAGGAGAAATTGAAAGATGAGTGGAATGCAGTGAAAGATCAGGAAAATGGCAGTGTGGAGGAGGAATGGCAGTTGTTTAAGAGTGTTGTGGTGGGGCATGCAGAAGAAGTGTGTGGTGTGAGACGTGTGGGTGGTGGTGTAAGAAATGGAAGTGAATGGTGGTGCGAGGAAGTAAGTATGGCTGTGGCTGAGAAGAGACGTGCATATGAAGTGTGGTTGCAGAGGAGGGATGAGATGTCATATGAAAGGTATAAGGAAAAGAGGAATAGGGCGAGAAAGGCTGTGCGTGATGCTAAAGTGGCAGCAGATGAGAGGTGGGGTAGGCGGCTGATAGAGAATTTTCAACAGAATAAGATAATATTTTGGAGGGAGCTGAAAAGGGTGCGAATGGGAGAGTCTGGGAAGGAAGAACGAGTAAAAGCAGAAGATGGAAGGATGTTAATTGAGATGGATGCAGTAAGGAATAGATGGGCAGAGTATTTTGAAAGATTGTTAAATGTAGAGGAGGAAAGGGTGGCTGAGATTGTGGCGGATGGAAGGGTGCAAGGAATAAATGTGTTGGGAGAGTTGAATGATTCTTTGATCACGAAGGAGGAAGTGGAGAAGGCAGTAAAGGAGATGAAAACAGGGAAAGCTGCAAGTATGGATGGGTGCGCTGTGGAATGCCTGAAGGGTGGTGGAGTGACTATTGTTGACTGGTTAGTAAGATTGTTGAATGTGTGTTTTGTGAAAGGTATGGTGCCAATTGACTGGACAAGTGCTTGTGTGGTCCCGTTGTAAAAAGGCAAGGGTGATAAGTATGAATGTACTAGCTTTAGGGGTACAAGTCTGTTGAGTGTTGTAGGTAAGGTTTGTGGTAGAATGTTAATTATGAGAGTTAGAGAGGGTACAGAGGGAGTGATTGGTGATGAGCAGTGTGGCTTTAGGAGAGGGAGGGGATGCGTGGATCAGGTGTTTGCTGAGACAAGTGTGTGAAAAGTATTTAGCGAAAGGCAAGGATGTGTTTTGGGCATTCATGGATTTAGAGAAAGCGTATGATAGAAATGATAGGGAGGCTTTGTGGACTGTTTTAAGAATGTATGGACTTGATGGTAAGTTACTAAATGGGGCGAAAAGTTTTTATGTAAATAGTAGAGCGTGTGTAAGAGTGAGAAATGCTGTGAGTGATTGGTTTCCCGTGAGAGTGGGGCTGCGACAGGGATGTGTGATGTCGTCTTGGTTGTTTAATATTTACATGGATGGTGTTGTAAGGGAGGTGAATGCAAGAGTTTTAGGTGGAGGTCTGAGTCTGGTGAATGTTGATGGTGGAGAGTGGAATCTGAAGCAGCTGCTGTTTGCAGATGATACCGCACTGGTGGCTGATTCAGAGGAGAGATTGAGACAGTTGGTAGAGGAGTTTGGGAGGGTGTGTGAAAGGAGGAAATTGAAAGTAAATGAGAATAAGAGTAAAGTGATGAAGTGTACGAGGTTGATAGATGGTAGGCGGATGAATATACTGTAGTTTTGAATGGCGAGTTGCTTGAGGAGGTAGAGTGTTTTAAATATCTAGGGTCACATGTTGCTGTGAATGGAAGAATAGATGCAGAAGTGAAGTTTAGAATAAATGAAGTAGGAAAGGTGCTGGGAGGAATGAAAAAAGTGTTTAGATGTCGTTTGCTTAGAATGGATGTAAAGAGAAGGCTGTATGAGGGTGTTGTGGTACCGACTGCGTTATATGGGGCTGAAACATGGAATATGGGTGTAGCAGAGAGGAAAAGTTTGAATGTAATGGAGATGAGGTGTCTGAGGAGTATGTGTGACGTGACACGTATGGATCGAGTGCAAAATGATGAAATGCGAAGGAGAACTGGAGTTGTTCGGGAGATGGCTGGTAGAGTTGAGCAGAGGGTGTTGCGATGGTCTGGGCATATGGAGAGAATGGATAATGAGCGATTGGTGAAAAAGATAACTAGATCTGATGTGAGAGATGTAAGGCTGAGAGGAAGACCACGAATAGGATGGATGGACAGTGTGAAGAGAGCGCTGGATGCGAGAGGGATGTCTGTTGAGCAAGGAAGAGTGGCTGTGCGTGACAGAAATAAATGGAGAGAAATTGTGAATGAATAAGTGATGACGCAGCCCTGAGGGGATATTCTCCGGCATTTGGTCTGATCAGCTAGTCAGGTCAGGTGCGGATAAGGGGATGGGTCTGTTATGATGTGGCAGGGGTAAACCAGTTCTGCTGTCGGGCCCTGCTGCTGAATGTCAATGATTGCATTGCGCAGTTGACCCTTGTGCGGTGTGGTGTGGTGAGGATCTGTCCCTTCTCCCCTTTGGGGCTAAGATGCGAATGAATGTGTTTGAATGGATGAGTAAATGGGGAGTGTGTCGTCCTGTCTCGGCTACCTCCCTTTCCTTGGGGGAAGCAGCCTAGGTATATAGATAGATAGATAGACATCGCAGGATTCAAGAGTGAGAGATGGCAATGTTAAACCAGGTGAGATGAATATGTTTATAGTGTTATTAATTAGTTTTTTTACTTGGCGTCCTCTTTCTAGAAAGCATGTCTAGGGTAAACGAGAGAGAGAGAGAGAGAGAGAGAGAGAGAGAGAGAAACCCAAATCTCACTTAAGAATTGCACAGATAAATTACCCTGGCTATAAATGCCTAGTAACTTGCCAGACACGTCGATGGCAATAAATGTTAG
>NC_137042.1:6317952-6327952 GCF_032717465.1 Coenobita brevimanus
TCTATTTTTAATATCTCCATCTTTGGTCAATAAATTTCCTTCCCTGTCTCTAACTGGTATTTCCTTGCGTTTACCTGCATTACCACTCAGTTCTCTAATCGATTCATATGCTATTCTTTGACTCTGTCCATCATTTTATTAAGATTTCAGTCTCTGCAACCTTTTCATCCACACATCTTCTTTTATCTCTCCTAGCTAACCTTCTTACTTCTGAATTCAAACTCCAGTACGCAGCTCTTGCTAATTCAATCTCTCGTTCATCAACGCATTGCATCTCACTCCTCAATTTAGCCTCACCTCTCTTTTTTATCATATCCCACGTTTCCTCTGATATCCATTTCTTTCTCCTGAATCTATGTCTCCTTCCAATCGTACATTCAGCAGTCTCATGCAAAACCTTGTTCACATCCTCCCACATCTCATCTACACTTCTCTCCCCCTCTTCCAACGTTTCCAACACCAAAAACCTATTTCTGCATTCTAATCTGAATTCCTCCTTTTCTTCTCCTTCCCTTCTAAGCTTAACAATATCGTATCTACCAACACCAGATTCTTCCTTCTTCTGATTTTTAAGTTTAAACCTTATTTTTGCAATGCTGAGTTGATGGTCACTACCAATATCTGCCCGTTTAACATGAACATCTAGCAGAGAACTTCTATGCCTCCTACTGATAGCAATGTGATCAATCTGATTTTTATATTTTCCACACGGCGACACCCAAGTTGTCTTGTGTATATTGCAATGCTGAAAGAGTGTGCCCCCGATGACTAAGTCATTTGCTAGACAGAAGCTTCCAAACCTCACTCCGTTTTCACTCATCCTACTACCAACTCCCTTCTTACCCATACATGCCTCAAATCCCTCATTTGAACAGCCCATTACTGCATTAAAGTCTCCAACGCAGATCAAAACATCATGTCTAGGTACCCTTCCTACTCCTTCTTGCAACTTTTCATAAAATGTGTCTTTCCTTTCATCGAGAGCATCATTAGTAGGTGCATAACACACAAACAGACTGATGTTGCCATGATTTGATTTAAACCGTGCGTATAACAATCGCTCATCTATAGGATCCCACTCACATAAAGCCTTATTTGCCTTACAACCCAGCAACAAACCTACTCCCTGATAATGCATTCCGTCCTGTCGGCCAGATATCAATAAACGTATACCATCCTCCAAATCCAACTTATCGACTCCAGTTAATCTAGTTTCTGTCAGAGCACAAATATCAAGTCCGTAATTTTGAAAAACCTTCACTAACTCATCGATTTTACCGTCATGATTTAGCGTTCTCACATTCCAGTTACCAATTTTAATTGTATTTTTTGCATTAACAAAGGAATTAGATTGTAATTGAGGTAACCGTGAGATTCTTAGCACCCCCTGCCCATTTAAGGGCTGCACGGGACTGGGGGCCATTATTGTTTTTTCAGAGTCCATCAAGGTTTCTTTGGCTAACTTCCTGAACACCTCGCCATTGTGTTGCAACCTCGCACATGAATCTGAATTATTTCGCAGTCTGCCTCTAATACCACTGCATCCCTTATGCACCCACTTATTACAAACACTGCACAAGATAGAACTACTTCCCACGCCCTTGTGGCAAACCGGACATGGCCACTCTCCCTCTTCCTTGACAATACCACCACCAACCCTAGATACCATCGCCTTTGTTTTATCTGCATTTACTCTCAAGCCCTTGTGCCCCATACCATCTCTCCACTTCCCAAATCTTTCCTCTGCCAACCTATCATTCTTTGCAATCAACACTAAATCATTGGCATACATCTCCTAGGGGAATCCACCTCTGAAGTAACGTGAGAAGGTTCCAAGCACCATGATAAACGGTTTAGAGGTACGTTACTTCATTCTCTATATTCTTTGTAGTTTTAAATTCCCCCTTCCATTTCGTTTATAATCTATATCTACCTATCTATATATATATATATATATATATATATATATATATATATATATATATATATATATATATATATATATATATATATATATATATATATATATATATATATATATATATTATTACGGAACAGAGAGAGATAATGAAAACTTCAAGTGAGAATACTAAAATCACTACTGTCCCGCAAAGTTCCAGGTTCAAAACAAAAGAGTTAGGTAAAATTACAAGTTAAAGTTTAATGCTCAGACTAACAACTAAACATTCAGGACTCATAATGATAATGTAATGGCAAAAAACAGGTTAAATATATGGTTAACAGCAATAGCCTCTATTAACACGAAATTAGCAAGAGTGAATTTATCTAAGTCAGCCCTGATAAAATGAGAAAACCGGATAATGCTCAGTTAATGCAAGATATATTATTACAGATACAAAATACTATTAATAATGGCTGACATCAAAAACTCCACGTGAATCACAAAAACCTTACTAGGCCTACGAATTAACACCTCATGCTATACAGTACAAGAAAAAATGTAATAACACTTATACTCAAATTACACAGCAGCTAGATGGTTGGAGACTTCCTGAGCACTCACAAAAATAATAATAACTGTACAGGGGAGGACAGAGATGTGAACAAAAAGAGGAGCAGATCTAAGTGGCAATTAATGCAGAGACTGAGCTCATTACATAGGGGCCGGCAGAGCTTGATACAACTTGTAAGAAGGACACGCAAATGAAGCCATAGGGGACAAAGAGTTGACAATCCTGCTCTGAACAACAGAAAGAACGACTTACTCTACTACAAGGGGGAGAAGGGGGGAGTGAGGCAGAACACGCAAGTCTGGTCACTATGGAAGCCACGAGGCGAATCGTGATCAAACATGAAGCACACTGTACGTTAGAATTATACAAAGAATGATGAAAACATAGGCTATGTAACACCTCCCCACAAAGAAAAAGAAATTTACAAAGGAAATTTCTTATTACTCTAAAACAATCTGTCTAAAGTCTAGATAAGCAATCTGCAATAACATTTTCTTTCCCCTTGACATGTTGTATGTCTAATGAATACTCCTGAAGAAGTAGACTCCATCTTGTCAATCTCTGATTTTTATCTTTAAACTTACTAAGGAATTTCAGTGGGTTATGATCGGTACAAATGACTATGGGGTCAAAACCAGAACACAAATAAAATGAAAAATGCTGTAAACCCAAAATCAAGGCCAAAAGCTCTTTCCCAATAGTTGAGTAGTTCTTTTGAGGTGGAGTGAACTTCTTACTGTAATAAGATACAGGGTGTTCAATACCCTGATCATCCTCTTGCAGCAAAACAGCCCCAGCTCCTGTATCACTTGCATCAACAGCCATCTTAAAAGGTTTAGCAAAATTTGGAGTAGCGAGCACTGGCTGACTTAATAGGATAGCTTTAAGTTTACTGAAAGAGGATTCACAGTTATCGGTCCAGACAAATTTAACTCCCTTTTTCAGTAGGTCTGTAAGTGGTGATACAAGAATTGAAAAGTTAAGAACAAATCTCCTGTAATAACCTACCATTCCCAAAAATCTTTGTAGCTCTTTCCTACTTTTAGGTCTGGGAAGATCACTTATAACCTGAACCTTAGCTCCTTGTGGTGCAACATGTCCATCACCAATTATGTACCCAAGGTACTGAACTTTAGCTTGACCAAACTCACAGTTTGATAAATTAGCTACAAGATTAGCCTGAACAAAACGCTCAAGAAATTTACTGACATAGCATAGGTGATCTTTCCAGTTGTCACTGAAGATTAATACATCATCAATATAAACAACTCACCCTGCCAAACACTCTGTTACAACATTCATGAGCTTCTGAAATGTGGCTGGTGCATTCTTCATACCATATGGCATTACAGAACATGCAAAAGTCTTTCCTAGTGTTACAAAACATGAGATCTCCCTAGCACGTTCAGTCATAGGTACTTGCCAGTATCCCTTTAACAAATCAAACTTACTTATGTACCTAGCCTTTCCGATCTTGTCTATGCAATCTTCTACACGAGAGAGACGGTAAGTGTCTGTTTTGGTTATCTGATTAACACGTCTGTAGTCGATGCAAAGCCGCTGTGACCCACCTGGCTTAGGGATTAGAGTGACAGGAGAGCTCCACTCGCTCTGACAGGGCTCAATCATCTTGTGGTCCAACAAGTAGCCAAGCACCTTCTCGATGAGAGGAACTTTCACTGGGTTCACATGGTAAGGAGGCAATTTAATTGGCTTTGCATCTCCAATATCGACATCATGCATCAACACAGTGGTTCTTCCTGGAGTGGCACGGAACACTTGCGGGTACTCCTGCAGTAATGCCGAAAACTCCTGCCTTTCCTCAGGAGCTAGATGAGAAAGCTTAGTCTGGAGATCATTCATGATATCAGGATTCTTTCCCAAACTATTACTCAGGCTCATACTGAATGGGAGAGCTTCACTTGCAGACTCGGGTGGAACAGCTACAGTGCAGACTGTGTTATTTTCGTTCTGCCTGTGATATAACTTTAGCATATTGATGTGACAAAGTTGCTTGTTCTTTCTACGATCTGGTGTGGCGATGACATAGTTGACATCACTGAGTTTCTTCTCCACGAAATAAGGACCACTAAACTTGGCTTGAAGACGTTGCCCATGCACCGGTAGCAGAATCAAAACCTGATCTCCTGGCTGAAAGTGGCGTAACCTGGACTTCTTATCATACCAAGTCTTCATCTTCTCCTGAGCAGCTCCTAAATTCTCTCTCGCCAGCTGTAAAGCAGTGGACAGCCTTTCTTTGAACTTCATCACATACTACAGCAGGTTGACGTCATCTTCCTCCGACAGCCAGCATTCCTTGAGTAGCTTAAGGGGTCCTCTTACTTCATGGCCAAACAGTAGTTTAAAGGGTGAGAAGCCCAGTGATTCATTTGGAGATTCTCTTGCGGCAAATACAACGAATGGAAGACCTTTATCCCAGTCTTTCTGATGTTCCAAACAGTATTTCCTGAGCATCGATTTGAGTGTTTGATGATATCTCTCCAACGCTCCTTGGGTCTGGGGATGGTAAGCTGAAGACGTGATCTGGGTGATGCCCAACTCTTTCAGAGACTGTTTGAAAACATTTGACATGAAATTACTTCCCCGGTCTGACCGTACCTCCTTGGGCAGACCAAACTTTGTGAAGAACCCTAGCATTTCCTTAACCACGTTCTTTGCTGAGATATTTCTAAGTGGAATGGCTTCAGGATAACGAGTAGCCATATCAATCATGGTCAACACATAAGAAAATCTTGAAGAAGTCTTAGGAAGAGGGCCCACAATATCCACCAACACACGGGTGAAAGGCGCCTCAAAAGGAGGAATGGGAACTAGAGGTGCAACCTTTTCGGTCTGATTACACTTCCCCACAAATTGACAGGTGTGACAAGACTTACAATACCAGGAAACATCTCTGAAGACACCTGGCCAGTAGAAGTGTTTCAAAATGCGTGCCACAGTCTTCCTCACTCCAAGGTGTCCTGCCAAACTGGAATCATGAGCCACTCTAATGATATCCTGCCTACAAACACGAGGGATGACAACTTGATGTACAACCTCCCATTCACAGTCGGCTGATGCTGTTGGGGGTCTCCACTTTCTCATAAGTACTCCTGACTTTATATAATAACAAGTAGAAGCACCAGCTGACTCTTCCTCACTGCAAGCAGAGTTAGCTAGACCTTTCAACTCAGGGTCAGCAACCTGCAACTCAACCAACTCTTGACGAGACAAATTATCAACACTACGGGGTACTGCCTCATCTGGTGAGTGGTCCAAATTAGCAAGAAAAGTGTCAGCTAGGATAACATCATTATCATCATTATCCTCTAAGTCACCAGTAACCTCAGACTTAGCCCTAGTGACAGCACATGCAGAGAACACGTCAGGGATATCACAATCCTGGGTCGCAGTCACTGGTTCACTAGACAACTGAGGAGCTGGACACACTTGACTTCCACCAATATCATTTCCAAATAAGAAAGTTACACCTGACATTGGGAGTGTTTCAACCAACCCAACCATAACGGAACCATTAACAAAACCAGACTCTAAATTCACTCTGCACAGAGGGACAGAGAAGTAATTGTTCCCTACACCTTGTAAGATTACAGTTTCATCAGAGGAATTAACATTAGAGCCTAGAACACTGGTCAGCATAAGGGATTGGCAAGCACCTGTATCACGATATATTTTAACTGATTTCCTGTTATTACTGTCCAGAGGACTGACGAAACCATCAGACAGGAAATTAGCACATGAACTCTTGAGAGTGTCACCCACGTTACTGCTCAAAAGAGGAGCTTCATCATGAGAATTTAATTTACTCCTCAAAGCAGGTTCAGTTAACTCGGTTAAAGAATTCTGGGAACTCTCAAGGGCGGACACTAGACCAGTTGACTGAATATTTAAAGACTCCTTTTTGTTCACATCACGCTGTCTCCTGAAACATTTCTCCTTAGTATGACCAAGCTTACTACAATAAGTACGTTTACTTTTCTGAAATCTAGAGGTGGAGCTGGTATTTACTTCCTGAGAAACATCATCTTTATTCTCTTTCCTGTTACCTATACTCTGAGTAGAGGCAACGTACTTACTCTCAGCTTTCCTTTTTTCTTTAGAAAATCTCTTGTGAGTGAGAACATATTCATCAGCTAAAACTGCAGCATCAGACAAATTATCTATTCTTTTCTCATCAAGATATAGGCTTACATCTATATTAATACACCTTTTGAAGTCCTCCAGCAAAATCATCTGCTTAAATTTACCAAAATCAGAATCCACATTCTTAGAATTTAACCACTGCTCTAACAGATCTTCTTTGATTTTTGCATACTCAACATGGGATTGCTTATCTTGCTTATAAGTTGTCCTAAATTTTACTCTATAGGCTTCAGGAACAAGCTCATAGGCCTTAAGAATCAAGCTCTTAACTACAGCATAATTATCAGATTGATCCTGAGGCAAAGATGCATAAGTTACTTGAGCTTTACCGGTGAGAACACTCTGTAGGAGTACTGGCCAATACTGTTTGGGCCAATTAAAACCTGTAGCTACCCTCTCAAACAACTGAAAATACTTTGTTAAATCAGATTCATTAAAAGGAGGGACAAGTTTAACATTTTTAGCCACATCAAAATCATCAGAACTAGATGATCCAGTTCCACCTTGTTTCATGCGATACTCATGGTCTGCCTGAATCCTAGCAATTTCAATTTGTGCCTGAGCCTGTGCCTGAGCCTCCTGAATACGAGCCTGAGACTCAGCCTCCTTAGCCTCAGCCTCCTTAGCACGAGCCTAAAACTCAGGCTCCTTAGCACGAGCCTCCTGCAAGGCTAGCTGTAACTTAGCTATTTTAATCTGCGTTTGCTCATCTGGAGGAGTTACATTAAACAAGCTTTCATTAATCATGTCAACAATTTGATCTTTAGAATGATGAGAGTGAACAGCAATTCCCAATTGTTGAGCAACAAGCTTAAGTTCATTCTTTGTTCTGTTTTCTACATCACACACTATTTGCACATTTGACAAAAAATCTTTGGCTTCATCAAGCATAGTAATAGTAGACATCATGAATAAATCACAGTCACAAAATATCAAGCAATATCCTTATGATAATATCCTGAATATCCTGATAAGAGGTCGCCAAATTTATGTTACGGAACAGAGAGAGATAATGAACACTTCAAGTGAGAATACTAAAATCACTACTGTCCCGCAAAGTTACAGGTTCAAAAGAGTTAGGTAAAATTACAAGTTAAAGTTTAATGCTCAGACTAACAACTAAACATTCAGGACTCATAAGGATAATGTAATGGCAAAAAACAGGTTAAATATATGGTTAACAGCAATAGCCTCTATTAACACGAAATTAGCAGAGGGTAGACTTGAGCAGAGGGAGTTGTGATGGTTTGGGCATATGGAGGTAATGGATAATGAGCGATTGGTGAAAAAGATAACTAGATCTGATGTGAGAGGTGTAAGGCTGAGAGGAAGACCACGAATAGGATGGATGGACAGTGTGAAGAGAGCGCTGGATGCGAGAGGGATGTCTGCTGAGCAAGGAAGAGTGGCTGTGCGTGACAGAAATAAATGGAGAGAAATTGTGAAGTGATGACGCAGCCCTGAGGGGATATTCTCCGGCATTTGGTCTGATCAGCTAGTCAGGTCAGGTGCGGGTAAGGGGATGGGTCTGTTATGATGTGGCAGGGGTAAACCAGTTCTGCTGTCGGGCCCTGCTGCGGATGTCGCTGATTGCATTGCGCAGTTGACCCTTGTGCGGTGTGGTGCGGTGAAGATCTGTCCGTTCTCCCCTTTGGGACTAAGATGCGAATGAATGTGTTTGAATGGATGAGTAAATGGGGAGTGTGTCGTCCTGTCTCGGCTACCTCCCTTTCCTTGGGGGAAGCAGCCTAGGTATATAGGTATAGATAGAAATTTATCTAAGTCAGCCCTGATAAAATGAGAAAACCGGATAATGCTCAGTTAATGCAAGATATATTATTACAGATACAAAATATTATTAATCATGGCTGACATCAAAAACTCCACGTGAATCTCAAAAACCTTACCAGGCCTACGAATTAACACCTCATGCTATACAGTACAAGAAAAAATGTAATAACACTTATACTCAAATTACACAGCAGCTAGATGGTTGGAGATTTCCTGAGCACTCACAAAAATAATAATAACTGTACAGGGGAGGACAGAGATGTGAACAAAATGAGGAGTAGATCTAAGTGTCAATTAATGCAGAGACTGAGCTCATTATATAGGGGCCGGCAGAGCTTGATACAACTTGTAAGAAGGACGCGCAAATGAAGCCATAGGGGACAAAGAGTTGACAATCCTGCTCTGAACAACAGAAAGAACGACTTACTCTACTACAAGGGGGAGGAGGGGGGGAGTGAGGCAGAACACGCAAGTCCGTTCACTATGGAAGCCACGAGGCGAATCGTGATCAAACATGCAGCACACTGTACGTTAGAATTATACAAAGGATGATGAAATCATAGGCTATGTAACAATATATATATATATATATATATATATATAGATAGATATAGGGTGCTTTCCCCCCCAAAAAGGAGGTAGCCGAGACAGAACGACACTCCCAGTTTAGTCATCCACACACACACTGACTCGTATCACAGCCCCAGGGAGAGATGGGACAGATCCTGACAGCAGATTTGGTTTACCCCTGCCACATCATAATGGGCCCATCCCCTTACCCGCACCTGACCTGATAAGCTGATCAGACCAAATGCTGGAGGATATCCCCTCGAGGACGTGTCACCATTCATTCGTTCACAATTTCCCTTCATTCATCCCTATTTTGTGCAGCTGCTCGTCCTTGCTCTACTGACATGATCCCTCGCGCATTTAATGTTCGTTTAACACTGTCCATCCATCCCTCTTACGGTTTCCATCCATCTATCTGTGCCTTCATCTATAGCTTCCTTTCTGGTCGTTTTATAGCCGCTGTTGTAGACGGCCATCGTTCTTCTCCTAGGTCTGTCAGCACTGGTGTTCCTCAGGGCTCTTTCCTATCACCAACTCTCTTCCTTTTACTCATCAATGATCTTCTGAGCTGTACATCTAATCCTATCCACTCATACGCCGATGATTCCACCCTTCACCTTTCCAATCGCTTCCCGCAACGTCCATCTCAGCAGTTACTTCAGCAAACAAGGGATGAGGCTATGGCACACCTAATGTCTGACTTGGCTCGTATCACTGACTGGGGTAAAAATAATCTTGTAGTTTTTAATGCATGACTCAGTTCTTACACCTATCAACCCGACAAAATCTTCCACAGGAGTACCCACTAATGTTTAATAACATCCAGCTCAATCATGCATCATCCTTAAACATGCTTGGGGTTTCATTCACTCGGGACTTATCTTGGAAAGGTCATATTACATCTCTTGTAAAATCTGCTTCCAAGAGATTAGGTGTGCTAAGTTGACTCCGTTCCTTCTTTACCCCTGCACAGTTGTTGACTTTATACACGGGTTTTATTC
>NC_137042.1:6332952-6347952 GCF_032717465.1 Coenobita brevimanus
TATCGATATCCCGTCTTTTTAAACAACAGCCAGCTGGTGTGTGCACCCTAGCACAGCTGGTATCGATATCCCGTCTTTTTAAACAAGAGCCAGCTGGTGTGTGCACCCTAGCACAGCTGGTATCGATATCCCGTCTTTTTAAACAAGAGCCAGCTGGTGTGTGCACCCCAGCACCACCTTAGACACACGAGAAGTCTTTTTACACTTCCCACATCACCGCCATACTTTGTACCCCACTCAAGAATGCAGTTTATGTCGCCCAATAACACCCTTGCAACGAGACAGGCTTTATAAAGTTAGGAATAGGAAGGTGTCACGCACGGATGGCCTCAGACCGCCAGAAATATAACCCTGTGTGGTGTTTATACGCAGGAGGGGGAAGGGAAGAACACGGGTCTCGCGTTAAAGACAGACGCGTTGCGGCGGGGTTGCTGGTGGGGAGAGGGAGATCTGTCACTACTACGGCTTTGGCTGGATTTCTCGTCGGGTAAGGAAACTCCCTAATACCTCTTCCTCATCGATTTATTTTCTAAAGTGCCCATTAATATCCTGCGTTTTGCTTCTTATATCGTTTTAATATCGACATTGATTATATGAATAATCTATCTATCTATCTATTGCCAGACGCCTCAATCCCGTTTGGGGTGGCCACAAACAAATCGCTTCCAAGTCGCCCTGTCCCCCGCCATTTCACTCCCCTGCTCCCAACTCACACCCCCCTCTCTCATATACCTCTCCACCCCATCTCTCCACCTCATCCTCGGCCTCCCCCTCCCTCTTTCCCCCTCCACCTCACTTACATACACTCTCTTCGTCAGTCTTTGACCCTCCATCCTCTCCACATGGCCAAACCACCTCAGTGTGTTCCTCATAACGCTTCGTATCACATCCACATCAACACCACAACGCTCCTTTATAACCTCATTCGTCAGCCTGTCTCTCAGGAATATTGTAACGAAGCAGAAGCAGATGAACCGGTAAGGAGGAAGTGTTAAGTAAGCTTCTTAACCTCACCAGACCATCGCCCCAAGACCCGTAATCTCGTCGGATAAGGAAGATCCCCAACACCTGTTCCTTAGCGATTTATTTAGAGATATGTCTGGTTAACACCCTTTTCCACGCTATGTATGAAATGTGAGGAGATGTTAGAAAAATTTATACAACACGGTAGAGGACAGTAAGGTGTAGTAAGCAAAATAAATCACTTAGGAAAAAAGTGTTAGGAAGTTTCCTTAACTGACGAGAAAACCGGCTTTTGGTGTGTCTCACCTACTTATCTGGCCGTCCTTGGATCGCAGTTACAAAGAATCTTACCACACTTCTGTGAGTGCTAATCCTTCATAAGAATTCAGTACTATCAATATTGTCTTATGATTTATGTATCTGTGTATTTTTTTTTCACCTGTACAGCCTACTTTTATGAGTGTAAAATTTTCAAAACGGAGTATGAGAAATTGTGTATTGTTTTGTTTTGTTTTGTTTTTCATATTTTAACAATTTGATATTCACCTTAGCTTGGTTGGGACGTGAATGTGTTGTATGAGCGAAGACAGAGGCATTAACTATAAGATTTTACTCTGACTTGGTCTAAGATCTCTCTCTCTCTCTCTCTCTCTCTCTCTGTATGTACAGTATGTATATATCTATTTATCTATCTATCTACATCTAAATACCAAGCTTTACCAATAGATTCACAGTAGAATATAATGCTAGTCATTAAGGAGTGGTATGCACAGACTGTAGAGCCACAGCATTGTTATGTTGTGCCACTGAGGAACGTGAAATAAGCCATAAAAAGGCAAAAATCT
The DNA here is from genome assembly GCF_032717465.1 of Coenobita brevimanus. Lineage (NCBI taxonomy): Eukaryota > Metazoa > Arthropoda > Malacostraca > Decapoda > Coenobitidae > Coenobita > Coenobita brevimanus. The sequence continues at coordinate 6,334,761 of NC_137042.1, forward strand.
GGGCCAGGTTATATTAAACAGACTATATCAATCTTGCAAACAACTCAGGCATAGAAAGATATATTAATACGACCTCTAAGCCTTAGTAATAATAGTTGTTCTAACATTAGTCCCGGGTTCATCTAAAGCGTGAACCCGGTGGACTGCAGAATGAAATTACCCTCCTTCAGCATCTCACCATCCTCCTTTTGGGGGATAGGGAGGGGATTGAAGGATATTTGTATAACTAAACCACCACGTGAAGGCGCCCCTAACCTAACAAGACATTATGGGATTGCCCGTTATCAGCTCCATAGAACCAAAACAAAAATAAATATAAGGTAACAAAATTCTGACTGTACTTACCTAAAGTATTTTGGAGAGAGAGAGAGAGAGAGTATTGTTTTCCTTATACAACTTCCTCTGTTGCCGTCACCTCTCTCTTTCCTCCTTTTCCTCTTCCAATAACTCCCTCTTCTTCAGTAATCCCTTCATTCTTAGTACATCCTTAGTACATTGTCGCCCTCTCTTGTCTTCCATGTAATATGCAGCTTGTACACAGACGCGTAGCCCACTTAAAACAAGGCTTGGTGTATGAGGCTTTGTGGAGAGGGAGGAGGGGGAAGAGGAAGAAGAAGAGGAAGAAGAAGAGGAGGACGACGGGGAGGAGGAGGAGGAGGAGGAGGAGGAGGAGGAGAAGAAGAAGAAGAAGAAGAAGAAGAAGAAGAAGAAGAGGAGGAGGAGGAGGAGGAGGAGGAGGAGAAGGAGGAGGGAAGAAGAAGAAGAAGAAGAAGAAGAGGAGGAGGAGGAGGAGGAGGAGGAGGAGGAGAAGATGATGATGATGATCAGGAGGAGGAGAAGAAGAGGAAGAAAAAGATGAAAGAGAAGGAGGAAGAGGAGGAGGAGAAGAAGAAGATGATGATGATAATGATGATAATGATGATAGTGATAATAATGATGATGATGATGATGATGATGATGATGGTGATGAATTCGGGTTATTACCTATTGCACGACATTCATTACGGTAAGCAATAAATTACTAACAATCAATTCTTCATACAATATTACACGCAACATCGAATGTATAATAAGGTCCCTAAGTGTATTCTCAGTTAGTAGGGACAAGGGAGAAACAAACTTTGTGTGTGAGGATGAGGTGGAGGGATGGAGTGGAGAGGTATATGACAAAGGGGGATGTGAGCTGGGGGAAGGAGGTAGCGAAACGATAGGGGACAGGGCGACGTGAAGGTGATTTGTATGTGGCCACCCTTTACGGGATTAAGGCTTCTGGTTATAGACAGGTAAACAGATAAATTAACGGTACATAATTTATACATATGAAGTGCAGGTATGCCACTATAAATCTCTCTCTCTCTCTCTGTGTCTCTCTCTCTCTCTCTCTCACACACACACACACACACATTGATAGGCAAACAGTCAGATAAATGTGATTGAGTAGGGAAACATCGGTGGACTTGATTGGGGTGGGGCAGGTGTGAGAGAGAGTAGCAGCAGAGAGCTGTGAGCGAGAGCCTAACATTCCAGAGAGAGAGAGAGAGAAAGAGAGAGAGAGAGAGGTTAATAAATAGACATACAGTAAATGGAAAGGACAGGCAGAGAGAGACAGACGTTCAGAAAGAGACGCAAGGAGACACAGACAGGCATAGACAGAAAAATGCACAGACAGTCGGAGATTCAGAGAGAGAGAGAGAGAGAGAGAGAGAGAGAGAGAGGGAGGGAGGGAGGGAGGGAGAGTGAGAAATGGGAACTAGTGTGAGAAGAGCTGTGAGCCGTGAAGGAGCCTTCCCTAGCCCATCTCAACCCCAGTCCTAACGAGCTAAATATTTGCTCTCCTCCTACACCAATAGCACACTCCATCCCTCACCTGCGCTCTCCAAGGCTCCTGCAGTCTCCTCGTCTCCAGTTTACTTATGCATATACCAGTTTAATTTCTCCCGGGAGCTATTTATACAGTCTTAAGACTCTTAGCTTCGTGTTTATGGCGTTTCAGGAGCGCCTCAGGAAACTGTACGTCTCTACGATGTTTTACTAAATATATTATTAACCAGTGCCCGACAAAGGACGACATAATTAATTTACTTATTTTACTCTTGCTAACGCCAAAGGATTTCTCTTGACACTGGGAATCTCTCAAAGTCTAAAGAATGAGATAGACGCACTGTTTTGTCATTTGCCCGATTGCTTTGATATCCTGCATTTGGGAGATTTTGAAAAAAAAATAATCTGTATATTTATAAGTTTTCTTTTTAGTAAATAATAATATATTAAATACTCTCTCTCTCTCTCTCTCTCTCTCTCTCTCTCTCTCTCTCTCTCTCTCTCTCTCTCTCGTCTTTTTTAGTGCGATGATATGCCTTCTTTTCCATTCGTGTTCTCTCCAAATGATCTTATAAAGAGAAAGAAGGGTAGCCTTCCCATCCCTCCGATTATAGCCCAATTGCTATGATATCCTGTATTTCTAAAGTTCCCAAATCTGTTCTTAACAATAAATTAAAAGAAAAATCATATTACAACCTTCTTTCTGATCGTCAGAATGGGTTCCGCCAGGGATGCTCCACTGGCGATCTTCTCACATACCTTTCAGACTTCTGGTCATCCTCCTTTCGGGACTTTGGCGAAAGTTTTGCCATTGCACTTGAGATCTCAAAGGCTTTCAGTCAAGTCTAGCATAAATCTTTAATTTCCAAATTACCCTTTTACGGTTTTTATCCTTCTGTGTGTGCCTTCATCTCTAGCTTCCTGTCTGGTCATTCTGTGGCTGCTGTTGTAGACGGCCACCATTCTTTTCAAAAGTTCTCAATAGTGGTGTTCCTCAGGATTCTGTCCTAGCGCCAACTCTCTTTATTCTGTTCACCAATAGTCTTCTGAACTACACATCTCTATCCACTTCATATGCTGATGACTCCACCCTTCACCTGTCCATTCTCTTCTCTCTGGGTCCATCACAGCAGCTGCTTCAGCAGTCACGGGATGGGACTATGACATACCTAATTTCTGAATTGTCTCATATCTCTGTTTGGAGTGAAAGAAACCTTGCTGCTTTTAATTCATCAAAATCCTAGTTATTTCACCGTTCGGCCCGCCATAATCTGTTACAGGAGTATCCTTTAGTAATCAACAAAATACAACTCGAGAAAATTCATTTTCCCTCAGCATCCTTGGTATTTCATTCTCTCCGGACCTACTGTCGAAAGATAAAAAAAACCCTCTTGCAAAATCTGCCTCCAAGAGATTAGATGTGCTAAGCTGACTACGTCCCTTTTTTACTCCAGCACAACTGTTGATTTTGTACGAAGATTTTATTCACCACTGTATGAAGTACACCTCGCATTTGTGGTAGTGATGGAGGGGGGGGGGGCCTCCTTCCTCACAGCTCTTCTAAACAGGGTGGAGACGATGGGTTCTCGTTTCATCAACTTTCCTTCTCATCCTGAGCCTCTTTAACCTGTCTCTCGTCGCTGCCTTGTTGTATCGTTATATCTTCAGTGTCGTTATTTCAATGGTCACGTCTCTTCTAAAATGTCTGTTTGCATCCCTCCTCCATTACGGTGGGCGTGTAGCATCCATCTGGCAGCGCATTCTCACCCCTTCTCATTTCAGCTGTCTAATGCTGGAGTGAACCGAGACTCCCAGTCCCTCATGTATGCAAAACGTCAACTCTTTCTATATTTCCTAGTGCCTATGAAATTATTATTTTTTTTTTTTCCGTAATATGTCCAGGCATCTCAAACTGAACGGATCTTGAATATATGTGTGTGTGTGTGTGTGTGTGTGTGTGTGTGTTTTGAGGGAACAACTTGGAGGTGATTCCAGCCCTTTGTTTCTTTCTTCTCAGCATCAAGAATAAATACCTGTTGTGCTTGTCTGTGCTAATATTGTTTTTTTCTTGCTAGCTTGTAAAATCCTTATTAAAAACCAATGGAGGAGTTAAAGAGTCAGAAGATGTATATTACTTAGTAGTTATAGGGATATACCAGGTCCCATGATATACCAGGTCCCATGATATACCAGGTCCCATGATATACCAGGTCCCACGATATACCAGGTCGCATGATACACCAGCTCCCATGATACATCAGATCCCACGATATACCAGATCCCATGATATACCAGATCCTACGATATACCAGATCCTATGATATACCAGGACACATGATATGCCAGATCCTATGATATACCAGGTCCCATGATATACCAGGTCCATGATATACCAGGTCCCATGATATACCAGGTCCCATGATATACCAGGTCCCACGATATACCAGGTCCCATGATGTACCAGGTCCCATGATATACCAGGTCCCATGATATACCAGGTCCATGATATACCAGGTCCCATGATATACCAGGTCCCATGATATACCAGGTCCCATGATATACCAGGTCCCATGATATACCAGGTCCCATGATATACCAGGTCCCACGATATACCAGGTCCCACGATATACCAGGTCACATGATATACCAGGTCCCACGATATACCAGGTCCCATGATAATCTATACTCCGTGTCTGCCATCTCCAATCGAACTTAGCCACATTTTAGAGTGCGTATGTAGGCTTTACAAGATAATAATAAATCACTAAGGAAGAGGTGTTACGGAGGCTGCAGGCAAGACCTCTCCCCTGAGTTAAATAACATCGTTTGTAATTAGCGAGGACAGGTAATGCGTCGTTGGAATGATGGGGTTGAAATATAATGAAGGAAAGTAGACGTTGTTATGGGAATTAACTGGTACGCCATACAATTATTCTCTTTGCCCTCTCTTCATTATTACCAAGAGTATTATTAAATTGTTGTCCTCCAAGAAAGGCATACATACCTACCTAGTGTACAGTAGGCTAAATGTGGTAGTAGCAGTAGTAGTAGTAGCATTATTATTATTATTATTATTATTATTATCATTATTATTATTATTATTATTATTATTATTATTATCATCATCATTATCATCATCATCATCATCATCATCACCATCATTATTATTGTTTGTTGTTGTTTTTGTTGTTGTTAATGTTTTTCTTGTTGTTGTTGTTGTTAGTAGTAGTAGTATACGTTGTTGTTGTTGCATTAGTACTATTAGTTGAAGTATTATTATTATCATTATTATTATTATTATTATTATTATTATTATTATTATTATTGTTGTTGTTGTTGTTGTTGTTGTTGCCACTGCCAGACAAATTAACACAGACTAAGAAGTAAAGTTTTAGTAAAGGATTTAAACCCTAGATAGGTAATCTTGATTTTGTTACTATATTAGGTAACGTGGGGTCTGACGGATCCCACGGAAAAAAAAAAAAAATTCTGTTTGAGATATTTTAAAATGCTTCAATACACAAATAATTCAACCCCTTATCTGTAAATAGGGCCAGAAAAAATAAAGTTTAATTGAAAAAATATATATTTTTTTAAAGTTTATACAAAAATGATTAAATTTTAGGTATACAAATTTTAAAATTAAATCTTGCAAAATTGAAAAGTAATATCATGATTCCTTGGGTGGTCTGCAGTAGACCAATGGTGGGACCTTCTGCATACAAAAGGAGAAAGACAGCAAATTGAAATAAAAAAATCACAAGAGGGCTCAACTGAGGTTACATTATAGGTAATCTGGAGTCTAACATACCACAGTGGCTCTATAGAGCAAAATCAGAGCCAGGTACAGCTATGACCCCATCATCCCCATGAAGAGCATCACTAGGCAGGAAGGTAATGAGACGGACAGATCTGTAGACCTTATGCTCATATTTTTAAAAATTAAATTTCGGGGACTCGGGCTTCTGAGACCCCACATAACTTATCTAGGGTTAAGACTATTATATAGGATGGTCCAGAAATAGCTCTTTACTAGGACCCACTCGATACTATTTTGTCAGGAACGGGCCAGTCTGCCGGTGTAGGCGTGGATGGGGCAGTGGAGTTTAGCGTTTCCTGAGATAACAAGAACAAAACCACAGACTCCTGGTGACGTCTTTTGTTTATTTATTTATGTATTTACTTCTGTTTCTTCATGTTAAAAGGCGATTTTATTCACATGGGAAATATTTTTGCAATAAATGGGTTGAAATAGACTCAGATTCGTTCCAAAATTTCGAAAAGCCAGCCCCACACTGAAAAAAAAAAAGACAATCAGGAAATATAAAACAGAAACTGGAAAATACACCAGTCATCTATGAGACAGCCCTAGCATGTATTTGATATGGGCGGTGGGTGTTAGTGCCGAAGTGGTGACATGTGGAGGTGTATAGTATGTAGGAGGACTGCTGGGCCTCAGGGAACAGACTACGAAAGACTGCCCATAACTGGGAGCAAAAAAAAAAAAAAAAGAAAAAAGAAAAAAAAGAACAAAAACAAAACAAGAAGAAAATGGTGTCCAGAGTCGGTCAGACGCATTAAAAAAAAGGATGTCAAGAGACAGTTGCATTAAGAAAAGATATAAAACGATGCCGAAAGTTAGATGCATAACAAGAAATAGAATAAAAAAATTCTCAGGGCCAGAAGCGTAAAAAGAAGGCAAAGAAAATATGGCCAGAGTTTGACATAATAAAAAAGAATAATAATGATGCCCAGAGTCGGGCACAAACAAATAAAAATGGCCAGAGTCAGATGCACACACACACACACACAAAAAGACGACCAGAGTCAGACGCATAAGAACAGTTAGACATATAAAAAAAAAAAAAAATGACGCCCAGAGTCGGGCGCATGCAAATAAAGATGGCCAGAGTCAGATGCAATACACACACACAAGAAAGACGACCAGAGTCGGACGCATAAAAACAGTTAGACATAACAGAAAAGAAAAAGAATGATGCCCAGAGTTGGGTGCATACAAATAAAAATGGCCAGAGTCAGATGCACAAAGATACCCAGCATCGGATACTTTGACTCGATAGCTGCTACGTACTTCATATGAAGAATAGTGTGCAACTGCTACGTACATCATGTGATCAAGCATTTTTTTTTTTTTTTTAAGGTGCGCTACATTTCTCACCCAAATGTCCATTAGTTGCGTACCACTGTCAAACTAAGGTAAACAATGTATATTTGGTTTTCATATTCTTTTCCATGCACTCTTTCATTTATAAGAGCAAAAATAATTTTTGAGGAATAAAAAATCCCGTTTTTTTGTGCATGGGGGGATCGACCACAAAACCTAATGCCGCAGTTAACAGGTTAAATAATGCCCAGAGTCGGATGCTTAAAAAGGATATTAAAACGAGCCCAGGGTCGGATGAATAAAACAAAGAATACAATGATGCACCGAGTTGAATGCATTAAAAAAAAAAAAAAAAAAAGATGCCCAGAGGTGGATGAATAATATTAAAGAAAAAATGATACCCAGAGTCGGAGACACACATATACACACAAAAAAACAGGCCCCATCGTTGAGCAGAGTCTCTAGTAATTATATATTATGTATTTAGTACCCTGTAATTATCCTCTACTCCCCTCCCTCCTTCCATAATTTCTGGAGTGTAAATCAAATATTTTGCTGCCCAAGACGCACGCAAGTCAACGTTAATGCAGGCCAAATACACAGGACAGATTGTAAATAGCGCTCACTAGAAAATTTTACCTGATGGTATCCTATGTATTGTCTGCTGGTGAGGGTGTAGCAGTGGGAGAAGGAAATGAATAATTGATGCAGGGCAGGCATTGATAATGGGAAGGAACCATCTCCATCAGCCATCATTTTGTTATATGGTTACCACACAGCGTAGTAAATAATTTTTAGCTTTGCCATTCAGTGTAGAGTCAACTGAAGGCTGACTACATCGAGTGGGTCATTCCTTTACCTTGGAAAAATATGGATATAGCTTTAGGGGTCAAGGAAGGGGATGCACCCCATCCCAGAATCCCCAAATTATATATACCAGAACCTAATTGACCGTTTATATATACCTATGCAAATTACACTTCTTTGTCATGAACACTGAATATTTTCTTGGCTAACCAAGAGATAGGGTCGGGACTGTGGCCTTCCTCAGAAACCAACAAACTTTATTATTATTATGAACATGTACAGTTACCTGTTCTGTGGTCATCAAAATCTTCGCTTCCTTGTCGAAGGTAGGAGCACTCACCATCCATTCACTCGATGTACTGCAACCCCACACTCAACACTAAGTGAAATGAAAAATAGTTTCATGCCGTAAAAATGCCCCCGCTACTACCAATACACCAGTCCAGTATCAGAGAGCCCTAGCATGTATTCTGTATGGACAGTGGGTGCTATCGCGGAAGTGGTGAAACGTGGAGGTGACTGGTACGTAGAAGAAATTCTTGGCCTCAGGGAAAGGGCTCCTAGAACCTATGCCTAGAGTCCTAAGCATTAAAAAAAAACAAAAAAGCATTCTGAACAGCAAATTGCGCTAGATCGAAGAAGGTGCAAGGGTGCTAATCTGAGGTAGCAATATAGTATTAAGAGTTGCATATTCGTAAGCTGAGTAGAGTTAAGGCTAATACCCTCTACCCCTGTGTTGCTGAGATAAGCCCACTGCGTCCCGGCAGATTTTTCACCACTGAGCCCCCCCTTATACCGGCAGATTTTTTTTTTTTTTTTTGTGTGTGTGTGTTAGGAAGAATACTGCCACCGTATTCCCTGCGTGTCGTAAAAGGCGACTAAAAGGGGCTGGGTGAGGGGACTAGGGACCCCCTCCTCTGTTTTCTAGTTCCTAAAAAGAGACAGGCCAGAGAAAGGGATGGGGGATGGAGTTATCCCCGTACCTTGAAGATTGGGTCTATGAATGTGCGTGGATGTAGTACGATTGAGGCTAAAAGGGAGAAGATTGGGAGAATGTTTGTGAGAAGAAATTTGGATGTGTTAGCTTTGAGTGAAACGAAGATGAAAGGGAAGGGGGAATCTATGTTTGGAAGTGTGAATGGAAGATTGTCAGGTGTTGATAGAGGAAGGGCAAGAGAAGGTGTGGCCATGTTAGTGAGTCCGGAAGTACAGCAATGTGTGATTGAGTGGAAGGAGGTGTCATCGAGACTGATGTGGGTGAAAGCGAAATTTGAAAGTGGGTTGTGGGTGTTTGTGAGCGCATATGGGCCTGGTAGTGAAAGGGATGAACAAGAGGGAGTCTTTCTGGAATGATGTTGATGAGTGTCTGCAGAATTTTGGAGCGAATGTGAATGTGGTAATGATGGGAGATCTGAATGCTAGAGTGGGAAATGTAGCAGTTGAAGGCGTAGTTGGTATGCATGGTGTGCCTGGAAGAAATGAAAATGGGGAACGAATGATAGCGATGTGTGTTGAGCGAGAGATGGTGATTGGGAATACACTGTTTGAGAAGAAAGATATTTATAGGTATACATGGGTGAGACAGAGGGTGGAAGGGTTGTTGATAGAGCTTTGATGGACTATGTGGTTGTGTCTAGGAATATAATAGGAAGATTGTTGGATGTGAGAGTTCTGAGAGGGGAGGGTGGAGGTATGTCTGACCACTACCTGGAGGAGGGAAAGTTAAGAGTAGGTAAGAGATGGGTGAGAGCTAGGAGGGTTAGGTGTGGCAGGGAGGTTTTGAAAGTGAGTGAGTTGGATAAAAGAGAGAAAAAGATAGAGTATCAGGAGAAATTGAAAGATGAGTGGAACGCAGTGAAAGATCGGGAAAATGGCAGCATGGAGGAGGAATGGCAGGTGTTTAAGAGTGCTGTGGTGGGGCATGCAGAAGAGGTGTGTGGTGTGAGAGGTGTAGGTGGTGGTGTAAGAAAAGGAAGTGAATGGTGGTGCGAGGAAGTAAGTATGGCTGTGGCTGAGAAGAGACGTGCATATGAAGTGTGGCTGCGGAGGAAGGGTGAGATGTCATATGAAAGGTATAAGGAAAAGAGGAATAGAGCGAGAAGGGCTGTGCGTGATGTTAAAGTGGCAGCAGATGAGAGGTGGGGTAGGTGGCTGACAGAGAATTTTCAACAGAATAAGAAAAAGTTTTGGAAGGAGGTGAAAAGGGTGCGAAAGGGAGAGTCTGGGAAGAAAGATCGAGTAAAAGCAGAGGATGGAAGGATGTTAACTGAGATGGATGCAGTAAGGAAGAGATGGGCAGAGTATTTTGAAAGATTGTTAAATGTAGAGGAGGAAAGGGTGGCTGAGATTGTGGCGGATGGAAGGGTGCAAGGAATAAATGTGTTGGGAGAGTTGAATGATTCTTTGATCACGAAGGAGGAAGTGGAGAAGGCAGTAAAGGAGATGAAAACAGGGAAAGCTGCAGGTATGGATAGGTGTGCTGTGGAATGCCTGAAGTGTGGTGGAGTGACTATTGTTGACTGGTTAGTAAGATTGTTGAATGTTTGCTTTGAGAAAGGTATGGTGCCAATTGACTGGGCAAGTGCTTGTGTGGTCCCGTTGTATAAAGGCAAGGGTGATAAGTATGAATGTACTAGCTTTAGGGGTATAAGTCTGTTGAGTGTTGTAGGTAAGGTGTGTGGTAGAGTGTTAATTATGAGAGTTAGAGAGGGTGCAGAGGGAGTGATTGGTGATGAGCAGTGTGGCTTTAGGAGAGGGAGGGGATGCGTTGTTCAGGTGTTTGCTGTGAGACAAATGTGTGAAAAGTATTTAGCGAAAGGCAAGGATGTGTTTTGGGCATTTATGGATTTAGAGAAAGCGTATGATAGAATTGATAGGGAGGCTTTGTGGACTGTTTTAAGATTGTATGGACTTGATGGTAGGTTACTAAAAGGGGTGAAAAGTTTTTATGTAAATAGTAGAGTGAAAAGTTTTATGTAAATAGTAGAGTAAATAGTAGAGTGGGAAATGCTGTGAGTGATTGGTTTTCCGTGAGAGTGGGGCTGCGACAGGGATGTGTGATGTCGCCTTGGTTGTTTAATATTTACATGGATGGTGTTGTAAGGGAGGTGAATGCAAGAGTTTTAGGTGGAGGTCTGAGTCTGGTGAATGTTGATGGTGGAGAGTGGAATCTGAAGCAGCTGCTGTTTGCAGATGATACTGCACTGGTGACTGATTCAGAGGAGAGATTGAGACAGTTGGTAGAGGAGTTTGGAAGGGTGTGTGAAAGGAGGAAATTGAAAGTAAATGAGAATAAGAGTAAAGTGATGAAGTGTACGAGGTTGATAGATGGTAGGGGGATGAATATAGTTTTGAATGGTGAGTTGCTTGAGGAGGTAGATTGTTTTAAATATCTAGGGTCACATGTTGCTGTGGATGGAAGAATAGATGCAGAAGTGAAGTTTAGAATAAATGAAGTAGGAAAGGTGCTGGGAGGAATGAAAAAAGTGTTTAAATGTTGTTCGCTTAGAATGGATGTAAAGAGAAGGCTGTATGAGAGTGTTGTGGTACCGACTGCGTTATATGGGGCTGAAACATGGAATATAGGTGTAGCAGAGAGGAAAAGTTTGAATGTAATGGAGATGAGTTGTCTGAGGAATATGTGTGGAGTGACGCGTATGGATCAGGTGCAAAATGATGAAGTGCGAAGGAGAACTGGAGTTGTTCGGGAGATGGCTGGTAGAGTTGAGCAGAGGGTGTTGCGATGGTTTGGGCATGTGGAGAGAATGGATAATGAGCGATTGGTGAAAAAGATAACTAGATCTGATGTGAGAGGTGTAATGCTGAGAGGAAGACCACGAATAGCATGGATGGACAGTGTGAAGAGAGCGCTGGATGCGAGAGGGATGTCTGTTGAGCAAGGAAGAGTGGCTGTGCGTGACAGAAATAAATGGAGAGAAATTGTGAATGAATAAGTGATGACGTAGCCCTGAGGGGATATTCTCCCGCATTTGGTCTGATCAGCTAGTCAGGTCAGGTGCGGGTAAGGGGATGGGTCTGTTATGATGTGGCAGGGGTAAACCAGTTCTGCTGTTGGGCCCTGCTGGGGATGTCACTGATTGCATTGCGCAGTTGACCCTTGTGCGGTGTGATGCGGTGAGGATCTGTCCGTTCTCCCCTTTGGGGCTAAGATGCGAATGAATGTGTTTGAATGGATGAGTAAATGGGGAGTGTGTCGTCCTGTCTCGGCTACCTCCCTTTCCGTGGGAGAAGCAGCCTAGGTATATAGATTGATAGATAGATTTTTTTTTTTGGCTAAAACCTCCGCTTTTTATGAGAAACATTGAAAATTCAGAGAGAAAGAGCTCAGTTGAGTTTAGAAATACCAAATACAGGTAACAGTACCTCACCTTGGTACCATGTTCTCTCAGGCCAGGCTCCAGAGAATACGTTTTCTTGGGAGGGGTAACTATTCCAAACCACTCATTATATGTAAATATTTATTTATTTGGTATGAATTTATATGTAGTACAAGAGTATATTGGTTTTCACACAATAATATAGGTGATATAAGCGTTGTTCACTCACCAAAAGCATCAACATATGTCACCTTCCTTTACGACGTTTCCGCCACATCGCTTTTGCTTGTTTCTTCCTCTGGCTTCTTTCTTCCTTTGTCCTCCACCTCAGGAATCACTATTGCCTTGAATATTGTCATTCGAGAGACCGTGGTCCGATATGTATTTATTGGCCAGGTTACTGTTAACAGATGAGTTCCTGAGAAAATGGCGTGGGGGGGAGGGGGGTCAAGTGGGGCCAGGCATTATCCCTGCCTGGCATTGGGTAGAGGAAGGTCTCCCACATATACCTACCAAAATTCACCCATGAAACTTCAAAAATGTGCAAATGACAGACCACGCAATTGCAAAACATATGGATACGTCATCGGGTGTCACTGTGACAAAACGTGGCAATGTATCCATACTTCGTCGGGACGCCTCGGGAAACTACGATGGGCAACACACATACATACACACACACACACACACATGCAAAGAGAGAGAGAGAGACAGAGAGGCATAAGAAAATGATACTACAAGTAGAGCAAGGAGACTTTCCACGCTAAGCTCCTGATTACATTATAAGACCTAACACCTCTCCCTGAGTGATTGATTGTTTGATATTGCTGGCTGATATCATTTTGTACGTTATTTATGCAGAGTATGTGGATATTATAATGGTTTAAGTAACACAGAAGAGGACGGCAAGATGTATTAAGCAAAATAAATTGGTTAGGATGAGGTGCTAGGGAACTTCCTTATCTGATGAGAATATGGGCCCTAATTGTCCGTATTCTCGTTGGTTAAGGTAACTCCCTAACACCTTTTTCTAGGTGATTTATTTTGTTTATAACACCTTACTGTCCCGTGGTGTTACAAAAATCCTTCCAATATCGCCATA
>NC_137042.1:6350452-6365452 GCF_032717465.1 Coenobita brevimanus
CAACATCATGATGAAGTCTCAGCTGCCTGGTATGGACACACTTATCCCATCGCCTCTGCTGCAAGTGTTCGAAGCTGCTCTGAAACTTGTATGCATACCTCTGTCCAAATACTGCTGCATACATGTACCCGAACATGTTGCCAGCTGTGTTGCCAACATGTATTTAAGTACACGTATGGATGCGCCCGTCCATAGAGACAGACAGACAGCAAGCAGAGAGCACCAGTAAAAATCCACAGACTCGAAGCTTCAAATTATCGAGTCTGCTGAGCCTAATAACTGCTCGAGACATGAAATTGAACCAGGGAATATAACCCCTGAAAATTCTGCTAGTGGCTCGTTTGTGCCGGAATACTGGATTGGTGAAGCGGTAACGAGTCCCCCACCACCACCATATAATTGCCCCGAGAGAGAGAGAGACAGAGACAGAGAGAGGGGAGGGACTTGAAAAAAGGAAAAAGTTGCTCTCTCTCTCTCTCTCTCTCTCTCTCTCTCTCTCTCTCTCTCTCTCTCTCTCTCTCTCTCTCTCTCTCTCTCTCTCCTAATTACGTATGCAAATAAATACTATGGTAATTTTCACTCTGGCTTCCATTATCCAATCTTGCTGGAGAAAATCATCTGGCATTAGGTGGAACAGTGTGTGTGTGTGTGTGTGTGTGTGTGTGTGTTTAAACGTCCGGAATTAACGACGCTGTTCATGAAGACTTTGGTTATTTGTTTTCTCTTTAGGTAAGTTGGTAGTGTTGTCCATATCTATAAATTAAATCCAAGTTACTATAGTTTATTCATTTTAACTTGGCTAAGGTTTTCTTTCTTTATCAGCTTATAACCCGTAGCTCAGTGGCAGAAAAAAGCAATACTACACCTCTACATCATTTATATAGCACTTCTTCGTGACTAGTACCATATTCTTGCCACAATCTCTTGTTCAACCTCAGCATTCAAGGTGGAGAGGTGACAATTTTAGGCCAAGTTAAAGTGAGCAGAGTATAGAGCCAGTAGAGTCAGGCGGCACTGCACAGGCTGGCTACCAACACACAACAATTGGCTATTATTCAGGGGCCAACACGGAAGCCACTGTTCCTCCACCACAACAACAGACTCAGTGCTTTTGTCATGCCCTCTCCCTTCCCACCAAACTCTCCCTTTCTGCCCTTTCCTTCCTTTACCCCTTATTTTTTCCCTTTATCCCACCCTTTACGTGTTCCTTCCTGGCGTGCCTCCCTTTACCGTGACTCAATTGCCTCTCTTTCCCTAATCCTACCCACATCTATAGTACCCCCTTCCATACCCTCCTGTATTTCCATCCCTGTGCTTATACTCCTCGTGCTTTCCCTGTCGTGCCCTTCTCTAACGTGACCTTCTCTGCCCTGCCATGCACTTCCCTGCCTCCCTCACCCACCTCCCTTACTCTACTCCCTTCAATTTCCTTCTCTATTTTGCCTCCCCAACCTTCTCTTACCCTGTTCCATTCCTAACCTCACCCCTGCACTCCACTACCACCCTTTCCCTAACCTTGCCCTACCATGCCTTCCCTTACCATACCCATCTCTACCATACCCTACCATACCTTTTCGTCATCCTACCATACTTCCCCTGCTGTCCACCATTTTTTTACTCACCATTTCGTCTCTTTACCATACCCTTCCCTACCCTGTCATTTCCTTCCCTACCATACTTCCCCTGCTATATCCACCATTTTTTACCCACCATGTACTCCCTTACCATATCCTTCCCTGTCCCTGCCATGTCCTACCTTGCCATTTCCTTCCCTATCATCCTTTCCTTACCATACCTCCTATATCTTACCTCCCATACCTTGTCTTTCTCTGACCATCTCCAGTTTTCACTTCCCTGTCCTGTCACCCCCACCCCAACGCTTGTAAAACTGGTAATTTAATTCTCTCTCTCTCTCTCTCTCTCTCTCTCTCTCTCTCTCTCTCTCTCTCTCTGCATATTCCCCGACCTTTGGCAACTTTTTTCTCACAAATTTTTCTCTTCTTTTTATCAGTTGTATTTTTCAGGATGGTTTGTTTGCTTCCTCTTTTATCATTATTAGTTGTTGTTTGTTGTGTGTGTGTGTGTGTGTGTGTGTGTGTGTGTGTGTGTGTGTGTGTGTGTGTGTGTGTGTGTGTGTCTGTGTCTGTGTCCATCAGCACATGCAACCAACAGCATTTTCACTTCACCTTTTCCAGCTCCGACCCTTCCATCCTGTGTATGCCTGGATATGTGTGTGTGTGTGTGTGTGTGTGTGTGTGTGTGTGTGTGTGTGTGTGTGTGTGTGTGTGTGTGTGTGTGTGTGTGTGTTTTAAGAATTTTGATGAAGCCAGAGACTACCTATATTGTTTTTTGTATGAAATGTATTTGGACTGAATATAAAACTGATTTTATTTTACATGTAGTGTTGTAAGTATTGTATGATTTTTTTAATGTCATCTTATATGGCATTTTGGAATTATACTTTATGGAACAATATATTTACTAGGGTTAATATGCTACCTGTCTATTTATCTATCATTATCTATTAATCTGCCTGTCTCTTTCCATCTTTCTAACAATCTCTCTAAATATCTTTGTCTACCTTTCAATCTATATACCTTTCTCTGTCTATCTATTTACAAATTTTCTGTCTATGTCTGGAATAATACACATGTTTTTAAGAATAATATTCCTTTAAACTTATACTGAAAGGGAAAGCTTATCTGATTTGGAAGGGAAACTGTCTATCAGTCTATCTACCTATCCATCCATTTATCTATCCGTCCATTTGTTGTCCATCTGCACTGTCACTCTTAACTCCATACATCATCCGACTTCCCTTCTGCTGACTTTCCTTTCACCCTACCTTCCATCCATCTGTCAATCTATCTATCTATCCATCTATCTATCTCTCCTTATCTATATATTTCTATCTTCACTGTCGCTCTCAGCTCCATACATTATCCCTCTTCTTCTCTGACCTTCCATCTATTCTTCCTTCAGTCGATCAGTCTATCTCTCTATCTATGTATCCATCTGTCTATTTACTATTATCTACCTATATCTATCTGTCTGTCTATATTCTGTCTACCTATCTGTTTCTGTCTGTCTATATTCATTATCCCTCATCCTTTCCTCTGACCTTCCTTCCATCCAGCCCCACCATCACCATCATCGACCTCTCTTTTTGCTCCACACTCCTGACTAATGGTTTTCTTACATCCACGCTCAGACACACACACAGATACACGCAGAACTACAGTACACACACACACACAGATACACGCAGAACTACAGTACACACACACACACACACACACACACACACA
The DNA here is from genome assembly GCF_032717465.1 of Coenobita brevimanus. Taxonomy (NCBI): domain Eukaryota; kingdom Metazoa; phylum Arthropoda; class Malacostraca; order Decapoda; family Coenobitidae; genus Coenobita; species Coenobita brevimanus. The sequence continues at coordinate 6,353,761 of NC_137042.1, forward strand.
CACACACACACACGTGATCAATGCCTCGTACATACTGTACATACTCAGTCTGGCTGTCTTTCATCTGTCACTGTCTTCCTTTCGGTACACACACACACACACACACACACACACACACACACACACACACACACACACACACACACACACACACACATGAAACATATACACTGTGATGCATACGTACAACATACACACACGCATACACATATAAACAAGAGTGGGTATAATTTGATTCACTATTTCATGGTTACAGTTTCTCTGTCTGTCTGTCTGTCTCTCTGTCACACATAGGTTTTTCTCTCTCGGTCTAACGCCTCTACTCACACACACACACACACACACACACACACACACACACACACACACACACACACACACACACACACACACCGCTCGCTGGTGCAGTGGTAATGTTCCCGCTTGCCAACTGGTGGACGGGAGTTCGCGCCTCGCTCAGGTTGCGAAAAGTTTCACTGACGAAGTGGGTGGTTACTGTCTCCCTTGAGCAAGAGGACGGGTGTGTGCGTGTGTGAAGGTCACAGCCTTGCCCTTAGATCGGACTATATGAGCTCTCAGCTCCCTTCCGGGAGGGTAAAAGCTGACGATCACGACCATCAAATGATCCTGACCGACCCGGTGAATTAATTACACACACACACACACACACACACACACACACACACACACACACACACACACATGCACACACGTATACCGCATATTCTATTCCCACTATCAATTTAATACCCACGGTCTTGCACAATACCAAGCCAGAAATACACACAAACATGCATACTATCACGCACCGATAGGTACCCACGCACAAGCATAAAATCACGCACACAAAGGTACACACACACACACTCGCACACTATCACGCACACAAAGGTACACACACAAGCATACTATCACTCACACAAAAGTACACACACACACACTCGCACACTATCACGCACACAAAGGTACATACACAAGCATACTATCACTCACACAAAGGTACACACACAAGCTTACTATCACGCACACAAAGGTACACACACACAAGCATACTATCACGCACACAAAGGTACACACACACAAGCTTACTATCATGCACACAAAGGTACACACACACAAGCATACTATCACGCACACAAAGGTACACACACACAAGCTTACTATCATGAACACAAAGGTACACACACACAAGCATACTATCACGCACACAAAGGTATACACACACAAGGATATTTTCACGCACGCAAAGCCACACACACACGCCATTAAAAAAAAAAAAAAAAACATTCATGCAGGGAGGGTATGAAGGCAGTTTTCTTATGTAGGAGCGAACAATACTTTTTTTTTTTTTTTTTAGATTTTTTGTCAAAGAATCATGAAATTGCCTTTTCAGTCTCCTTGGCTTATAAAATTCACTCAGCTGAATTAAATTGCCTAGTGTTAATTGAAATACATTGCTAGAGTTATCCCGTCCGTGAGAGGGTTGATGGAGTCTGTATCATACTCTCAGACTCATAAAAAATCATTAAATCACCCTCATTAAAGAAATAAAGTGACGGTGCCTGAGGCAGCAACAGAGAGAGAGAGAGAGTTTTGCCCGACCATGATTAGGTCAATGTAAATAGTAATATTCCAAAAAATGTATTGTTCTTCAAAATTTGCTTCACTGAGTTTCGTATATTACTGTCCACTCTTTCATTACGTAGCTTGATAAAGTGGATTGTTATTTTTGTCGGTAACTGTGGATGGTGGCTTAAATAAATAGAAATGAATTCATACACAGAATTTCATGGCCATACTCCTATATCTATAGAATCCGAACAATGAACTTTTATATGGAAATGAATAGTGCATTGAACAAAACTGTATTCAGCATACAGTAACTACACACACACACACACACACACACACACACACACACACACACACACACACACACACACACACACACACACACACACACACACACACGCGCGCGCGCGCGCGCGCACCACATACACACACTCGTGGTTGTGATGATAAGGATAGTGGTGATGGTGATAGGTGTGGTGGTGGCAGGGATGGGTGTGATTTGAAACAGATGACGAATGGGGATGTGGTGTTGGAAGCAGGTTTTTTTTCTTTTTATATGCGAGGAAGAAGGAACCAAAGGCCATGAGCCCGCAGTAACAGTTCCCTCCAAGAGAAAAACAAAATACAATAGAGAGACAAATTCAAGATCCGATCATTTTGAGATGCCTGGACACACTGCGTTTGAAAGACTGGAGATCATAGGCAGCAGGAAATACAGACAGAGGGAGACAGTTCCAGAGCTGACCTGTTGCATAAATGAAAGACTGGGAGTAACGGTTAACTCTTGCATTAGAGAGTTGGACAGAAAAGGGATGAGAGTTTGCTGCCAGACGGGTGCTACGCGCCCGTCGTAGAGGTGGAGTAATGCAAGCAGACAGTTCAGAGAAGCAGTGACCATTAAAGTAGCGATAGAAAATAGATAAAGATGCAACAGTGCGGCGAAGAGACAGAGGTTGAAGGGAGTCAGTAAGAGGAGGAGAGTTAATGAGACGAAAAGCCTTTGACTCCACCCTATTGAGAAGAGCTGTATGTGGGAAGCCTTTGACTCCACCCTATTGAGAAGAGCTGTATGTGGGAAGCCTCCCCACACATGAGAGTTGTACTCCACACAGGGGCGGATAAAACCCCTGTATAGAGTCAACAATTGTGCAGGGGTAAAGAAAGAGAGGAGTCGGCTTAACACACCCAATCTCTTGGAAGCAGATTTTACAAGAGATGTAATATGATCTTTCCAAGATAAGTCCCGAGTAAATGAAACCCCAAGCATGTTCAAGGATGATGCAGGATCAAGCTGAATATTATTAAACATTAGTGGGTATACCTGTGGAAGATTTTGTCGGGTTGATAGGTGTAAGAACTGAGTCTTAGATGCATTAAAAACAACCATATTATTTTTTCCCCAGTCAGAGATACGAGCCAAGTCAGACATTAGGTGTGCCATAGCCTCATCCCTTGTTTGTTGAAGTAACTGTTGAGATGGGCGTTGCGGGAACTGAATGGAAAGGTGAAGGGTGGAGTCATCAGCGTATGAGTGGATAGGGTTAGATGTACAGCTTAGAAGATCATTAATGAATAAAAGGAAAAGAGTTGGTGATAGGACAGAGCCCTGAGGAACACCACTGTTGATAGATCTAGGAGAAGAACGATGGCCGTCTACAACAGCGGCTATAGAACGACCAGAAAGGAAGCTAGCGATAAAGGCACAGATAGAAGGATAGAAACCGCAGGAGGGCAGTTTGGAAATTAAAGATTTATGCCAGACTCTATCGAAAGCCTTTGAGATGTCAAGTGTAATGGCAAAGCTTTCGCCAGAGTCCCGAAAGGAGGATGACCAGGAGTCTGAAAGGTAGGTGAGAAGATCGCCAGTGGAGCGTCCCTGACGGAACCCATACTGACGATCGGAAAGAAGGTTGTGATAGGAAAGATGCCTTAAAATTTTTCTATTGAGAATTGACTCGAAAACTTTTGAAATACAGGACGTTAAAGCAATTGGACGATAGTTGGAGGGTTGGGAGTGGTCACCCTTCTTTGGGACTGGCTGAATTAGAGCAAACTTCCAGCAAGAAGGAAAGGTATAAGTTGACAGACAAAGGCGAAAGAGTTTGCCTAGGCAGGGTGTAAGCACAGAAGCACAGTTCTTGAGAACAACAGGAGGGACCCCATCAGGCCCATATGCCTTGTTAGTCCTGAGGCCAGTGATGGCAGAAAATACATCAACTGAAGAAATTTTAATGTCAGCCATGAGGAAGTCAGAGGGGGGAAGTGATGGAGGAACAGCACCGGAATCGTCTAAGGTGGAATTAGAGGAGAAAGTCTGTGCGAAGAGATCTGCTTTATCAGTAGAAGAAATAGCTACAGAACCATCAGAGTAGAAAAGAGGAGGGAAGGATGATGAGGTAAAGTTGTTAGAAAGATTTTTGGCAAGGTGCCAGAAGGAGCAGGAAGAATTCGAGTTGGTGAGTTGAGAGCATTTAGTATGGATGAAATTATTTTTAGTATTTTTAGGTGGATGTTACTTACTGATGATAGCAAAGGAAGGCGTACTGGAGACGAAGATTGTGTGTGTCAGTTTTATATTCCTTTCAGTGATGTTGGCAAAGTGCAAGTAAAGTTCACTGTGGTGGCAGCAGAAGGTGTAGCCCTTAGGTTGATTAAAAGGTAAGTATTATCGCTGGTAATAGCAGGTTAAGATCTGGTGGTGGCAGGAGAGGGTTGGGTTGATAGTGGTGTATGTGCCTGGCTGTGTTGTGCAGTATCGTGGAAAAAAAAACGTAGACTGTGGGTTACAGGAGAGAGTGTGGTGTTGGAAGAGGGTGGATGTAGTCAGTTATGGTGGCAGAAGTGGTGTAATGACATAGGCTGGGTGTAGTCTGTAGTGATGTCAGAAGGTGGGTATAATCACTGATGGTAATAGGAGAAAATGTGATGTTGGCAGGGGTTGATTATGGTCCGTGGTGGTGTCAGAAGACGATTACTTACCTTGTTGTCAAAGGAAGGTGTGGTGGTGGCAGAGTAAGGGTGTGGTCAGTGTTGGCATGAAGAGTGTGTGGTGGCGTCAGGAGGTGGGTGTGGTCTGTCTTTCAGTCTCATAAATATAAGACAAGAGGTGATAGAAACTGACCGCAACACTCCATTCCAGTTTCATCCTCTGACGAAAAAAAAAATTAAGAAAAGATTTATAAAGACTTCTGCAATAATTAAATAAGCTACTGTGTTAATCCTGTGACAACCGAAAAAAAAATTATTGTCTTTGCTTCCACATACAGACGAACAAGGATTGTCTAAAAAAAAAAAAAAAAAAAAAAAAAAGAATAGCATAGTCTAAGCTCTTGGTATTTATGATTTTTGTTTCCAGATAATGTATATTCTTTCTGCTACTTTCTTCTGCTTAGGGATTTAGGCTGTCTGCATCTGTGGATTTAAAATTGGTCACTGATAAGCCTCTGATACGATAATCTTGAGACTCATACGTGATTTCATTCGTCCCATATTAAGACTTAGTTTATTCAGGTTAGAGAGGATGTTTCAAGCTGGGCGATTGGATATAGCCTTCACTAACCTCTGTTATTTCCACAGAGAGAGAGAGAGAGAGAGAGAGAGAGAGAGAGAGAGAGAGAATGTAAAGGTATACGAACAGCAGTATGAGTTAGTGAGTGAGTGAGCAAGTAAATGAGTGGGTGTGTGGGTGAAGATCAAGTTCAATAAAAAAAAAAAAAAAGTTCCCAAACACCTCTTAGTTTACGGTTTATTTTTGTATATAGCTAGTTAACATCCTAATAGGGTGTACGTTATTTATGCAGAATATGGCGATATTGAAAGGATGTTTGTAATACAGCACAGGAGAGTAAGGTGTTATAACCAAAGTAATTCGCTTAGGAAATGGTGTTAGGGAGCTGCCTTAACCGATGAAAATACTGAACAAGAGCCCGCATTCTCGTCAGATAAGGAAGCTCCCTAACACTTCATCAAAACCGATTCATTTTGCTTAATACATCTTGCCTTCCACTTCTGTGTTACATAAATCATTATAATATCCACATACTCTGCATAAATAACGTACGAAACGATAGTAGCCAGCCATATCCAAAAAGAAATCGCTCAGGGAGAGGTGTTAGGTCATATCACGTAATCAGGAGCTTAGCAGTGGAAAGTATCCTTGCTCTCTTGTGGTATCATTTTCTTGCGCCTCTGTGTGTGTGTGTGTGTGTGTTTGTGTGTGTGTGTGTGCATTGCCTATCGTAGTTACAAGAGAGAGAGAGAGAGAGAGAGAAGGGATTTAAAAAAGGAAGATGTTAAACACTTTTTTTCTCTCTCTCTCTCTCTCTCTCTCTCTCTCTCTCTCCGTTGGTATGCAATTAAAAAATATGGTAATTTTCACTGAGGCTCCTATGACCCAATCGCAGCCGAAAAAAATCGTTTGGGGTAACCTGGAACAGTGTGTGTGTGTGTGTGTGTGTGTGTGTGTGTGTGTGTGTGTGTGTGTGTGTGTGTGTGTGGAATTAAAGATGTTCATGAAGACCCTGGGTAATTTATTTTTCTTGAGGCAAATTAACTATTTTCCGCATCTGTAAATTAAATTCATGTTACTATAGTCTATTCACATTAACTTGGCCCAGGTTTTCTTCCTTTATTAGCTTATATCCCGTAGCTCAGTAGCAGGAAAAAGCAATACTACACCTCTACATTATTTTATAGCACTTCTTCGTGACTAGCACCATATTCTGACCCTAATCTCTTGTTCAACCTCAGCATTCAAAATAGAGATGACAATTTTAGGCCAGGTGAGCAGAGTGCAGAGCCAGTAGAGTCAGGCGGCACTGCACAGGCTGGCTACCAACACACAACAATAGGCTATTATTCAGAGGCCAACACGGAAGCCACTGTTCCGCCACCACAACAATAGACTCAGTGCTGTTGCCATCCCCTCTCCCTTCCCACCAAACTCTCCCTTTCTGCCCTTTCCTTCCTTTACCCCTTAATTTTTCCCTTTAGCCCACCCTTTAGGTGTTCCTTCCTGGCGTGCCTCCCTTTACCGTGACTCAGTTGCCTCTCTTCCCCTAATCCTACCGCCATTGCAGTACCCCTTTCCATATCCCCCTGTACTTCCATCCCTGTGCTTATACTCCTCGTGCTTTCCCTGTCGTGCCCTTCACTACCGTGACCTTCTCTGCCCTGCCATGCACTTCCCTGTCTCCCTCACCCACCTCCCTTACCCTACCCCCTTCAATTTCCTTCCCTATTTTGCCTCCCCAACCTTCTCTTACCCTGTTCCATTCCTAACCTCACCCCTGCACTCCAATACCACCCTTTCCCTAACCTTGTCCTACCATGCCTTCCCTTACCATACCCATCCCTACCATACCATCTCATCATCCTGCCATACTCTCCCTGCTGTCCACCATATTTTCACCCACCATTTCCTCCCTTTATCATTCCATTCCCTACCCTGCCATTTCCTTCCCTACCATACTTTCCCTACTACATCCACCATTTTCTTTATCCACCATGTCCTCCCTTACTATACCCTTCCCTACCACCTCCTACCTTGCCATTTCCTTCCCTGCCATACTTCCCCTGCTACATCCACCATTTTCTTATCCACCATGTCCTCCCCTACAATACTCTTCCCTACCATATCCTGCCTTGCCATTTCCTTCCCTCCCATCCTTTCCTTACCATACCTCCTATATCTTACCTCCCCTACCTTGTCTTTCTCTGACTTTCTCTAGTTTTCTCGTCCCTGTCCTGTCACCCCCACCCCAACGCTTGTAAAACTGGTCATTTAATCTCTCTCTCTCTCTCTCTCTCTCTCTGCATAGTCCCCGACCATTGGCAACTTTTTTCTCACAAATTTTTCTCTTCTTATTATCAGTCGTAATTTTCAGGATGATTTTGTTCTCTTCCTCTTTTGTCATTATTTGTTGGTGTTGTTATTTTGCTCTGTGTGTGTGTGTGTGTGTGTGTGTGTGTGTGTGTGTGTGTGTGTGTGTGTGTGTGTGTGTGTGTGTGTGTGTGTGTTTGTTACCAATATTGATGAAGCCAGATACTACCTATACCGTTTTTTGAATGCAATGTACATGAACTGAATAAAATACTGATTTTATTTTACATGTAATGTAAGTATTGTATGATTTTTTTTTTAATACTGTGATCTTCTATGGCATTTTGAAATTATACTTCATGGAACAATATATTTCGTGGGGTTAATATGCTATCTGTCTATTTATCTATGTCTGTCTGTCTACCTGTCTGTCTGTCATTCCGTCAATCTGTCTAAATAAATTACGTGTCTGCCTTTCTATCTGTCTATCTGCCTGTCTCTGTCTGTCTGCTTATCAGTATACCTGTCTGTCTGTCTTTCTATTTACCTCTCTAAATGTGTGTCTGCTTTTCTGTCTATATATTTGCCTGTCTCTGTCTATCTCTTTATGCATCTATCTATCGCTCTTTCTGGAATTGTTGTACACGTTATTAATAATAATATTCATTCGCAGTTTTATTTTAAAATGCGACGAATCTGATTTGGTATATAAACTGTCTATCTATCTATTAATCTATCTGTCTGCCAATATCGACCTATTTCTGTCTGTTCATCTGTAGTGTCACTCTCATCTTCACGCTTATCCCTCTTCCCTTCTTCTGACTCTCCCTCCATCCTTCCTTTCATCTATCAATCTCTCTATCTACCTGTCCATCTGTCTATTTGCCATTATCTATTTTTACCTGTATGTCTATCTATCTATTCTGTCTACCTGTCGATTTCTATCTGTATATCTCTCTTCATTATCCCTCATCCTCTCTGCTAACCTTCCTTCCATCCTTCCTTCTATCCATCTACCTATCTATCTATCCATCTACCTATCTATCTATCCATTTATCTATCTGCAGTTATCTATCTATTTCTATCTATCTATTCTATCTGCCTATCTCTATTCATTATCCCTCATCCCCTCTTCTAACCTTCCTTCCATCCTTCCTTCCATCCCACGTCCCACCAGCACCACCATCGACCTCTCTTTTTGCTCCACACTCCAGACTAATGGCTTTCTCTCTTACATCCACGCTCAGACGTACACAGAGATACACACAGATGCAGTACACACACACACACACACACACACACACACACACACGCACACACGTGATCAATGCCTCGTACATACACACTCTCAGTCTGGCTGACACACACACACACACACACACACACACACACACACACACACACACACACACACACACACGTAATCAGTGCCTCGTACATACACATTCTCAGTCTGGCTGTCTTTCATGCTATCTCTGTCTCCCTTTCAGTACACACACACACACACACACACACACACACACACAAGGATACAAATACGAGTGTTTACTATGTCATGAGCACATTAATTTGTCTTCGTGGTTCTGTTCTTCAGTTTCTCAGTCTAACGCCTGTACACACACACACACACACACACACACACACACACACACACACACACACACACACACACACACACACACACACACACATTTACCGCATATTCCCACTATCAATTTAATACCAACGGTCATGCATAATACCAATCCAAAAATACACACACACAAGCGTACCATCACGCACACAAAGGTACACACACACAAGCGTACTATCACGCACACAAAGGTACACACACACACAAGCATACTTTCACGTACACAAAGATACACACACACAAGCATACTATCACGCACACAAAGGTACACACACACAAGCATACTGTCACGCACACAAAGGTACACACACACAAGTATACTAACACGCACACAAAGGTACACGCACAAAGGCATACTTTCACGCACACAAAGGTACACACAAACAAGTATACTTTCACGCACACAAAGTATACTTTCACACACACAAAGGTACACACACACACGCCATAAAAAAAAAAAACATACCTGCAAGTAGGGCATGACAGCAATTTTCGTTTATAGTAGCGAATAGCATTTTCTTTTTTTTTCTTTTTTTGTGTGTGTGTGTCAATGAATCATGAAATTGCTTTTTAAGACTCTTCGACTTATAAAAATCATTCGGTTGAATTAAATCGCTTGGTATAAATTGGAATACAATGCTAGAGTTGCGCCATCCGTGGGAAGGTTGATGGTGACTGTATCATACTCTCAGGCGGCTCATGAAAAATCAGTAAATCTCCCTCATTAAAGAAAAAAAGTGACGTTGCCTGAAGCAGCAAGAGAGAGAGAGAGAGAGAGAGAGAGAGAGAGAGAGAGTTTTGCCCGACCATGATTAGGTCAATGTAAATAGTAATATTCCAAAAAATGTATTGTTCTTCAAAATTTGCTTCACTGAGTTTCGTATATTACTGTCCACTCTTTCATTACGTAGCTTGATAAAGTGGATTGTTATTTTTGTCGGTAACTGTGGATGGTGGCTTAAATAAATAGAAATGAATTCATACACAGAATTTCATGGCCATACTCCTATATCTATAGAATCCGAACAATGAACTTTTATATGGAAATGAATAGTGCATTGAACAAAACTGTACTCAGCATACACACACACACACACACACACACACACACACACACACACACACACCACATACACACACTCGTGGTTGTGATGATAAGGGTAGTGGTGATGGTGGGAGGGGGTGTGGTAGTGGGAGGGATGGGTGTGATTTGCAACAGATGACGAATGGGGATGTGGTGTTGGAAGCAGGTGGATGTTATTGATGTTAGCAAAGGTGTAGTGGAAACAAGGACTGGATGTGTCAGTGTTATATTCCTCTCAGTGATGTTGGCAAAGTGCAAGTAAAGTTCACTGTGGTGGCAGGAGAGGGTGTAATCCTTGGTTTTATTAAAAGGTAAGTATTATCAATGGCAATAGCAGGTTAAGATCTGGTGGTGGCAGGAGAGGGTGGGGCTGATAGTGGTGTAGGTGCCTGGGTGTGTTGTGCAGTATTGTGGAAGCAAAACGTAGACTGTGGGTTACAGGAGAGAGTGTGGTGTTGGAAGAGGGTGAATGTAGTCAGTTATGGTGGCAGAAGAAAGTGGTGTAATGACATAGGCTGGGTGTAGTCTGTAGTGATGTCAGAATGTGGGCGTAATCAGTGGTGGTAATAGGAGACAGTGTGATGTAGGCAGGGGTAGATTATGGTCCGTGGTGGTGTCAGAAGGCGATTACTTGCCTTGTTGTCGAAGGAAGGTGTGGTGGTGGCAGAGAAAGGGTGTGGTCAATGTTGGCGGGAAGGGCGTGGAGGTGTCAGGAGGTGGGTGTGGTTGTCTTTCAGCCTCGTAAATACATTATAAGACAAGGAGTGATGGAGACTGACCGCAAAACTCCATTCCAGTTTCATCCTCTGACGGAAAAAAAACAAAAATAAGAATGACAGAAGGCTTTTGTAATAATTAAGTAAGCTCTTGTTTTAACCCTGTGACAACCGTTGACAATAAAGGATTGTCTAAAAACAAAAAGAACACTAGCATGGTCTGTGATAATTAAATAAGCTCTTGTTTTTTATTTTTTTACCACCAGATTATACATATTCTTTTTGCTGTTTTTTTTTTCTGCTTGGGTTTAGCTTATCTGCTTCTGTGGATTTGAAATTGGTCTCTGATAAGCCACTGGTACGATAGATATTTTAATTCCCTCAATCTGGAGACGTATATGTGCTTTCATTCCTCCCATATTAAGACATTTATTCAGGTTAGAGAGGATACTTCAAGCTGCGGGGTTGGATTTAGCCTTTATTAACCTCTGCTATTTCCAGAGGGGGAGGGAGAGAGAGAATGTGAAGGAATACGAACAGCAAGATGAGTGAGTGAGTGAGTCAGCGAGTAAATGAGTGGGTGTGTGGGTGAAGATCAAGTTCAATAAACATCACACCTAGAGGTAGCAACAGTTCACTATAAATAAAACGCAAACGCAATACAGTATTGGGTTACGTACTTTGTCCTGGGGTGGGATTCTCAAAGGTATATACTCGTACAATGGATTTCTTGTCGTAACTCAGATTTGATTTTGCAGGATGGTACGCGATAGTAGAAACATGCCTCATCTAGCACTCTCTCGTCAAATTAATTGCCTGGTTATCAGAGGTAAACTCTTAGCTGATTATTATTATTATTGTTAGTA
>NC_137042.1:6367952-6490452 GCF_032717465.1 Coenobita brevimanus
GTAGTAGTAGTAGTAGCAGTAGTAATAGTAGTAGTAGTAGTAGTAGTAGTTGTAGTAGTAGTAGTAGCAGTGGTAGTAGTAGCTGTGGTGGTAGTAATAGCTGTGGTGATAGTAGTAGTAGTAGTAGTAGTTGTAGTAGTAGTGCTAGCAGTGGTAGTAGTAGCAGGAGTAGTAGTAGTAGAAGTAGTAGTAGTAGTAGTAGTAGCTGCAACCCTTAGCTCATCTCAGTGTGAGCCCGCTGGACTACAAATTGATGTCACCTCTCTACTGCAGTCCACCATCCATCCTTCAGGGGCTAGGATGGGACTGAAGCACGTTTGTATAACCTGCCAATTTCACTACCCAGTTATATTGGTGCCACCACGTGAAGGTGTCCCTCTCCACTAGACACTTTATTACATTTGATGCACATAACACGAATATTGTCAAATTAAAGCATTATTTTTCTTTGTAGGGTAAAGAGAGACACCCGTATTGTGGCCGGTGGAGGAAGCTCCCTAACACCTCTTTCTAAGGCAGTTATTTTCCTTATTACACCTCGCTATCCTTTTCTGTGTTATTCAGATCATTCTAATATCACCATACTCCTCACAAATAACCTACAAAATCATATTAACTGGCCAGATCTAAAAATAAATTGCTAAGGAAAAGGTGCTACGGAGCCTCCTTAACCGATGAGAATACGGGCCTGAGACACAAGTTTCTTCTTAAGGTGTGATGAATATATAGCAGAAAAATCGAAACTATCTGGAACACGCTCTGGCTGAGATATGGTTTTTACTGTGCTTTGCCAGTTTTAAATTTCTCCGGACGGAAATGGGAAGATGGCAGTGTCTTTGGCACATATTCTCGTAGAGTAAGGAGCCTTCCTAACACCTATTCGTTATCGATTTATTTTTGGATATGGCTGATTAATATCCCTTTGTACGTTATTTATGCAGAGTGTGGCGAGATTTAAAGGATTAATATAACACAAAATAGGACGGGAAGGTGTAAAAAACAAATAAATTGCCTAGGAATAGGTGTTAGGGAGCTTTCTTGCCCGACGAAAATACATGCGTTTAGTCTGTATTCCCGTAGGTTAAGGGATGTTTCCTAACACCTTTCCCTAAGCTATTTACTTTGAATATTACGGCTAACTGACATCTGTTTTACATAAATCCTTCCAATATCTCTATACTCTGTATAAACAGCTTACAAAAGGATGTTAATCAGCCGTATCCAAAAATAAATAACCAAATTGAAGTGTTAGGGAACGCCCTTTCCCGACGAAAACAACAGCTTTTGTTCTGTACGTGATGCGTGACGCACTACTTTATTACGGAAGTGAAGGCGGCAACGAGTCACAAGGGAACGCTAAACACGCAACATCGATTGAAACGTCTGGTCCTTTGCTAAGAGGGATATTTGGATGATTTCTGGTTGTTCTCTGTGGTGTCTGTGTCTCTGTTTTGTGTGTCTGATCATGGGCATAATCTTGACAATCTTCCCTGAGGCCCAGAATTTATCCTACGTGCCAGGCACCATCATCACGTGGCAATACTTTGGCACAAATGAGTACAATCGTCGTGTGTGTGTGTGTGTGTGTGTGTGTGTGTGTGTGTGTGTGTGTGTGTGTGTGTGTATGTGTGTGTGTGTGTAAATAATGGTAAAAAGATCGCATAAAGACGTTCTGAGAGAGAGAGAGAGAGAGAGAGAGAGAGAGAGAGAGAGAGAGAGAGAGAGAGAGAGAGAGAGAGAGAGAGAGAGAGAGAGAGAGAGAGAGAGATCAATTTATATCTAGGTCTTTAGGCACACGTTACTTAAAATAATGGGGGCATTAAGTTTAGGGAAATACACTGTGAGGAAGGCAGCTCCAGAGTTGACCTGTTGTATACATGAATGATGCAGGGTATCAGTCAACACTTCCATTAGAGAGCTTGACAGAAAAAGGGATGGGAGTAATCTACTAGACGAATGTTCCCCACCCACCGTGAGGGAAGCTGAATGTTAGACGGACGGACAGTTCAGAAGTGTAGTGGCCATAGAAATAACGCAAGTAAAGAGATAAAGATGCAACACTGTCGCGAGGAGAGATGTTGAAGGGGGTTAGTAAGAGGAGATGAGTTGATGAGGCGAAAACACTGTAAAGACCAGCTGTATGTGATAACCTCCCCACACCCCCACCCCGCCCACACATGAGAGCTGTCCTCCACACAGAGGCGAACAACACCCTTGTACAGCGTTAATAGCTATGTAGGGGTGAAGAAAGTATGGAGTCCGTGCAGTACACCAAGTCTTCTCGAAGCAGGTATGGCAAGAGGTAATGGGATCTTTCCATGATAGGCGTGTGGGGTCGGGATCAGAATCTTGATATAGGCAGCTGGCCCCATACCAGAGTCCATCCACCCACTGGGGATTAGTAGATAAAACTAGTACCTAAAGTAACAGCCAGGGGAAGTAAATGCAATAACCTGGGTGATGCAGTGCCCTTGTATCCCAGGACAGAGAGAATAATCTACCACACGCTCAAAGGCCTAAGTTACGAAGATAAACACCGTGGTAAGCACCTCATAAGGTCTGCCCACACCTTTACATTTACTTGTTCAGTACATGTTGTCTGTCTCATTCACAACTTGCAAGGGTGCTTTTATGATGCGTTTTTTTTTTTTTTTTAACAAACTGAAGATGAAGGAAAAACAAATTAAATTTAACAAATAATTTATACACTATATTACAGGTGACCTCCATTAATAAAAAGTCTTGTGGAAGCTCCGTGAAGTCTATTATGACGAAACAATAGGGGAGACGGTGGTTGAATCGATAAAAAGGTACCTGCATTCCTAATGGACTCAGGTTCGAATCCCACCTCGGGCAGGGAACGTTTTAAGGATTTCATTTTCATAAAGCAGACTATATTGATCTACCGGAATACTTGCCGACACGTAAAAATACCCCCATACTGTATGAGACGCGGCCCTGGCATGTATTCAGTATGGACTGTGGGTGTTGTCTCCGAAGTGGTGACATGTGGAGGCGTATGGTATGTAGGAGGACTACTAAGCCTTGAGAGCAGGCTGTGAAACCGATGCCCAGAGTCGGAAGTATATTATATACTGTATATGTCTGTCTATCTATCTAGCTCTTCATCTCTCTCTCTCTCTCTCTCTCTCTAGGCAGGCCGCAGGGTGACATGGAGACGATTTGTTTGTGGTCACCTGTTACGAGATAAAAGGCGTGCGGCAAGACAGGTAATTACAAATGATCCAGGAACTGACCGTAGCAAAATGATAGTAATTAGTATTGAGAAAGATAAGAGGGGACACTCGCACCATCGCCGTGTAAATCTGGATGACAGTGGCACCCCAACCAGCGGGCGCGGAAACAGAGCTGGAGAATATAAACATTATGCCTGGCAGTCAGGTCTGTGCCGCTATTAACTGCAGAAATTCTAGGCAAAAAAGGCCAGGATTATCTTCTTTTCGATTCCCAAGGGACAAGGAAAGGTGAGTGATATATTGACAATCACATCTTATCTAAACTAAGTTCACGCTGATGAAATTATTAGAAATGTTGATCTGGTTGGTTATTCTCTCATTGTTGCTTTGGTATTTAATTCACCGTGATTTATCTAGACACTACAAGTGGTTACTGAGCGTTGTTCTAGGGTATCAGGCTCTTTTTATGTTGCTCATGCTATGTAATTTCTCAGTGTTTTATCTATAGACTACTATGGTTACTGAGTGTTGTTAACTTAGAGGTAGAGGATAGGAGGGCAGATCTGGGGAGAACATCAAAGTCTCTGCTTAGAAGTCGTGTTTTTTTGTGCTGAGCACTTCGAAGACAACCAGTTCATGAACTCAGACATAAAAAAGTGAAAATACGGTTCCTCATTTAGTCTAGAAGCAAGCTTTTATCAGCCAGCTACACTTGTTTCACATGTTTTTATCAGCTTTTATCAGCTAACTACATTTGTCTCACTTGCTTTTATCAGCCAGCTACACTTGTTTCACTCGTTTTTATCAGCTTTTATCAGCCAGCTACACTTGTTTCACTCGTTTTTATCAGCTTTTATCAGCCAGCTACACTTGTTTCACATGTTTTTATCTGCTTTTATCAGCCAGCTACATTTGTCTCACATGCTTTTATCAGCCAGTTTTGTATCAGCCAGCTACACTTCTCTCACATGCTTTTATAAACTATTATCAGTCAGCTACACTTGTCTCATATGCATGGAAGACCTCTTTTACTTTTGCAATTGATTTTTTTTAAATTTATTTGTGGGAGAGAGAGAGAGAGAGAGAGAGAGAGAGAGAGAGAGAGAGAGAGAGAGAGATTTGGTAAAAAAAAAAAAAAAATGCGTGGTTTAAACCATTGGTTTAAAGCCACCAACCCTGTATATACATTTATAAGGTTTGGCATTACAACCCCCCTCCAAAAAGTTGCAGTTATTTTTTTCTGTTGTAAAAAAAATACATTGTTGGTACAATAATTCCTCATATGCAGCAAAAGTGCTTTGATTAATATTGACATTAGCATTATCATTATTCCATGATTGTTAATATGGACAGGTTGAAATATTTAACTGAATAATTTGAACCAAGAGAACTACCGGTATTTATTCATCACTATTATATATTTCTTTTCCAGTAATTTACTGGTAACCCTCCCTTTCTCCCTCTTCTCTCTCTCTCTCTCTCTCTCTCTGGGGAACATCCCTATGCTGCCAAGGATGGCTTAGGTTAGGTTAGTTTAGGATAGGTTAGGTTAAAAAGTTGGGTTAGAAGAATAGGTTAGGTTAGGTTAGGATGTAAAACTGGGGAACATAGATATGCTCCCTCTGTCTGCATTCATAGCTATACATGCAGACAGAACAGATATTTTCTTAAAATCATACTAATGCTGCTCCAGACACAATATTGTTATTACTTATTTGCAGTGGAGAGTTTCAATTTCTTAATAGATTGGCCTGATATATCTCATTTATTTACTCCCTAAGTCTCAGCCTTTTGAATGACACCTGATTTAGTGCCAGGAGTTTTAAATGAAGATGTAAACCACAGTCAGAGGCCAGTGTGTCAAGTCGTGAGGTATGAGATGTCAGTGACGAGCGCCACTCTCATTTGCATTTATTTACTAATTTTTTCCTGCAGAATATTTAGTAAGATTCCCAAATTAGTGCATCGTTTTATATATATAGGCAATAATGAAGCTTGAGACATTGTTACAACCCACATAAGTGCTAACATTTGCCTTAAATAATCGTGTGGTGTGAGCCAACACAAACGACTGCTATCACAGTTTCCGCGCCCTCCGTCAGGCGGCGCCACCGTTCCAGGAGTTACACTTTTCCCAGCTGGTCATATTAAATTGATACGCTGTATCATGTAATATGACCCTTAGCCAAGAGTTCCCTCCATAGTTCTCGAGAACTCTGTGCTGCGGCCCTTCTAGGTCGAGCCTCTTGACCCGTTTGATATTCACCATCCTCTGGATCCGGCGTGGCTGCTGACTCAAGGGGTACCAGTTTATCAATAGTTTTTATACTGGTATGTCCCCTGCAATTTATTTTTACGAGTCTCAGCACCCCTTCAGAATCTGGATGTGTGGAGATCTATCTATCTATCTATTGCCAGACGCCTCAATCCCGTTTGGGGTGGCCACAAACAAATCGCCTCCAAGTCGCCCTGTCCCCCGCCATTTCACTTCCCTGCTCCCAACTCACACCCCCCTCTCTCATATACCTCTCCACCCCATCTCTCCATCTCATCCTCGGCCTCCCCCTCCCTCTTTCCCCCTCCACCTCACTCACATACACTCTCTTCGTCAGTCTTTGACCCTCCATCCTCTCCACATGGCCAAACCACCTCAGTGTGTTCCTCATAACGCTTCCTATCACATCCACATCCACACCACAACGCTCCTTTATATCCTCATTCGTCAGCCTGTCTCTCCATGTGACTCCACAGGCTCCTCTTAAATAACTCATTTCTACGGCTCTCACTCTTGACTTGTGTCCTTTCAACAACGTCCAAGCTTCACTTCCGTACGTTAGAGTTGGTATCACAATACTGTCATGTAGTAACTTTTTCACTTCCATGCTCACTTCCCTGTTTCTTATCACTGCTTTCAAAGAACCAGCAACCTTTCTTCCCTGCTGTACCCTTTCAAGCACTTCACCCTCCAAACCTCCAATCCTTACTCATTACACTACCCAAGTACTTAAACGTACTCACATTTTCCAATTCCTCACCATCCAACCTCGCTGTACATTCACTGACTTCACCTCTCTCAAAGACCATCACTTTACTCTTCCCTACATTCACCTTTAGATTCCGTTTCTTACACACTCTCTCAAACTCATCCACCAAGCCTTGCAGCTCCCCTTCGTCTTCACTCAACAACACGGTATCATCTGCAAACAACAGTACAGGGACTTTCCAAACACTATCCTCTCTCACCAGGGCCACTCCAACATCCACTACCCTACCTTGTACCTCTTCTATTACCCCATCCATGTACAGATTGAACAACCTTGGAGACATGACACATCCCTGTTTCAACCCAACTTTCAAAGAGAAAAATTCACTTAGTTCACCATCCACACGCACTGCAGCCTTCGCACCATCGTACATACTCTTCACAGCATTCAACAACTTCCCATCTATTCCATATATTCTTAACACTTTCCACAATCCTAGTCTATCCACCCTGTCATATGCTTTCTCCAAATCCATGAAAGCCGCATACAACTTCTTTCCCTTCTCTAGAAACTTTTCCACTAAAGATCTGAGAATGAATATCTGATCTACACAACCTCTTCCCTTCCTAAAGCCTCCCTGTTCTTCTCCAACTAATTTCTCTGTTCTTTCTCTAACTCTGTCAATAAGTGTGGAGATCACTTTAGCTAATGGCCACTGGGATCTTGGCTGTTCAGTCTTCACTAAGACCACATCTATGTTAATAACTGATTTGTTGCTGGCAGCTTGAGCTCCATAAAACCTCTCTCGTAGGCTCAAAAGATACTCATCGCTCCAATGTCTATTCCAAGTATCCAACACCCTTTTCAGATGTTGATATCCCTCCCGCAGATGTTGTCCTAAATCATTATTTTCTATGTTAGGATCATCAATTTATTCTTGGATATCCACACAAGGCATCGGATGGAGCTTCCTGCCATAAAATATATGAGCTGGTGTTAAGGCCTCTAGCGAGTCGCTAGTGTCATCTTGATAAGTCAAGGGTCTATTATTAATCCTGGCTTCAATTTCAGTTATTACTGTTCTTAAATCTTCTCTCGTGATCTTAGTTCTATGTAATGTTTTCCTCAGGCAGTTCTTGACAATACCAGTCATTCTTTCGGTAAATCCATTTTGCCATGGAGCTCTTGGAGCTGTGAACTGCCAAATACAATTTCGGATTCCCAGCGCCGACTTAACCTTTGGATCGTTCATTATGTTCAACAGTAAAGGTGCCGCTCCAACGAAATTAGTTCCATTGTCGCTTATTAACTTGCCAGGACAAGACCTTCTAGAGGCAAATCTGCGAAAGACATTGAGGAATGTCTCTGAGCTTAGGTCTTCCGCTAATTCTAGATGGACTGCCCTTGTGTAGGCACAAGTAAATAAACAAATGTAAGCTTTATGGGAAGTTTCCTCACCAGTAACAGTTATAGCCCCTGTGTAGTCCACTCCTGTTATATGGAAGGGCCGACTTATGCTCACCCTTTCCTTCGGTAGGGCTGGTGGTCCTGGGTAGTTAAAAGGTCGCTGCTCATACCTCCTACAAATGATGCAGTTTTTGATATATTTTTTAATAACCTGTCTACCCTTAGGAATCCAGTACCTTTCCCGAATTTGGGCTAAGGTCTGCGGTACACCTCCATGGAGAGTGGAATCATGGGCTTCCTTTATAATAAGTTGTACAAAGCATCCACTCTTGGGTAATAAAATTGGGTGTTTGGTTTGCATGGGCAAGTCAGCCTTTACCAGTCGGCCTCGACATCTTATCAGACCTTTTCCGTCTAAGAACAAGCCTAAATTCTTCATCAGCTTATTCCCTTTTCCAGTGTCTTGGCCTAAAAGTTTATATGTTTCCGCGTAAGAATTTCTTTGTATTCTTTTCAGCCAGTAATCTGGCGGATCTAATTTCTGAAACCCCACCTTCTTATTCAAAAATTCAACAACCAATTTAGTAGTATTTAGAAGTTGTCTTATTGATGAAAATCGGCTGATGTCAATTACTTCTGGCTCAGGTACTACAGGATCCAAGTTCACTGCACTAATCTCAGCAATACTGTACTGTTTCTGTTCAGGCCAGTCCTTAGTGAGTAACCATTTAGGACCTTTAAACCACAAGTTATCTTTGATCAGTCTCCTTACGGTCGAACCTCTCGAGAGCAGATCAGCTGGATTTTGTTTGGAGGACACATGCATGAAATTAAATCTGGAAGACAGCTCTTTAATAGTCTTCACTCTATTATGGACGAAAGGAATTTTACTGTCTTCCTTCCCTATCCAGTAAAGACAAATCTCACTGTCAGTCCATATGTAAATATCCTCAAACTGAGTATCAAGAGTAGTGGTTATATACCTGGCCAATTTAGTTCCTACTTCTGTGGAAGCCAGTTCCATTTGAGGTAGGGTTCTTCCTTTAATTGGCACAACTCTGACTTTGGACATAATAATCTTACTATCCCCTCCTGTTGCGCAATAAGCTACTGCTCCATAGGCCCTTTGAGAAGCATCACAAAATATGTGTAAGTGCGACTTCTCATTACTGTTTATTTTCCTGGGAATACATATGCTTGATGTGGTTTCAAACTCCTTTCTAATCTGTTCCCATTGTTCCACATATGTCTCACCTAATTCAGTGTCCCAGTCTAACTTTTCTCGCAAAGCCTCCTGTACTAAACATTTGCCCCTAATAACTATAGGAGTGACAAACCCTAATGGGTCAAATAACATGGAAACCTGACTTAACAAGGACCTCTTGGTGAGAGGGACATCAGAGAACTTAATTGGTTTCAAACTTATTACATCAGCTGTTGTATCCCAGTTAAGACCTAACACATTTTGAATTTTGGGAATGTCAGAATCTGGATAGTCTTCTTGTATTTTATTCCTCGAAAGCGGTGAATTTGTATTCCAGCTCTGTAACGGCAAATTTGCCTTCCCACATTCGGAATTGGCTATATCATAAGCCTACAAAGCTTCCGACTCTGTATCACCAACACCTTGCAAATTATCCACATAAAAAGCCTGCCCTATTTCTGGACATTTGGCATTTTCAAAATGATGCTTTAAAGTGTTGCAAAGTAGGAAAGGACTAGCACAAGAGCCAAAGAGCACCGATCGGAAACAGTAAGTTTTCAATGGACTATCCTCATTTTGAGGGTCATGAGGCCAGAGGAATTTTGTAAATTTCCTGTCCTCATCTATCAGTCCTATTCTGAGAAAAGCCTTACTAATGTCTGCTGTGTAAGCGTAAGGTTTCTCTCTAAATCTTAGTAACACATTCCCTAACTTCTCTGTTAGTGTTGGTCCAGAGTATAGGCAATCGTTCAAGCTAGCTGATCCCTTGGACGTTTTACTACTACAGTTGAATACTATCCTTATGGGAGTAGTTACTGAATCCTTGCTTACACCATGATGTAAGTAGTGTCCTTCTCTGTGGTTAACAGGGTATTCTACCTCTTCTACAAATTTATTCTTCAATTGATCCATTATAATATTATCATATATGGTCAGATGTTCTGGTTTATCTCTCAACTTTCGTAGAAGAGAATTTAACTGAGCTTTAGCTGCTTGGTAATTTGTTGGCAACTCTGAATGGTTTAATTTCCATGGTAATCCTACCCAATACTGTCCATCCTTAAATTCCACAGACTGATTATACAAATCCAAGGTTATCTTATCTTCAGGGATTGGTTCCTCAGAGTGTATTCCTACACTGTCTAGGTCCCAAAGTTTGTGTACAGGTTCAATATTTTCATCCAACAAGTCATTTACTGAGTAGGTTCTAATTCAGCACCTATTCTAGCTACCATCGATGACTGTGTGGGGGTAACAAAGACTGAGTCTACTAGTTTGGCCTCTTCTTTAACTTGTTTTGGAAAAGGCAACTGACCCATAATAAGGTTACCTCCTGGACTCTTGAACAACTGTACCTTATTCCTTTTGAAAGTCCTATGTAGGAATCTTCCACAATAATCAGAACCAATTATCATTTTTATGGGACCCACAGTATCTGATTCCACATTCCGTTTAGCCAACTTTATCCCTGAACCTTGTAGATGGTCAGAGGTTTCCTTCAATCCTTTTATGTATATACTTGTCTCCATATTATCAAGCACAGCTGCTGTTATACGGCATTTGTATCTGCCTAATTGTATTACAAGTCTAACTAAATCAAAAGACAGAGCCTTCCTAGTTGTCAAGAATCCTGTAATGGCTAGATTTACCTTGCCGATAACTGGTATTTTTAATTTCTTCACAATGTCAGCAGAAATGAAGGTTTTCTGAGCACCCGTATCAAACAGGGAACATATAATTGGTTTCTATTCTCAAACAATACTTTCACATATGCTATTGGTACAGCAGCTGGC
This sequence comes from Coenobita brevimanus, assembly GCF_032717465.1. Classification (NCBI taxonomy): domain Eukaryota; kingdom Metazoa; phylum Arthropoda; class Malacostraca; order Decapoda; family Coenobitidae; genus Coenobita; species Coenobita brevimanus. The sequence goes on from NC_137042.1 coordinate 6,378,538, forward strand.
ATTACTAATGGAGCATCCCCTTTTGCAATTGTCATATTGACGCTTGCAAGTTTAGGAACCTCAGTTTTCATCCTAGGGCATAAAGCACTATGATGATGATCTTTTTTGCATTTAAAGCAAAGATTTAATTTAGTCTTACAGTCCGCGGCAGTATGTTCAGAGTTCATACAGATTATACAACACCCCAGTTCCTGAAGCTTCCCTATTCTAGAAGCATAATCAGGATACTGTTGACGAGATACACTGGAATGTTGCTCACCACAAAAGACACAAACTTTCCTGTCTTTTACCATGGAAGGTTTTTTTTCCTTAATATCCTCAGCATGTCTATTCCTTGGCTTTAATACTTTATCCTCAGCCTTAAGGAGCTAAGGAAAGTACCTATATCTTCTTTAGGCACATAGTCTTCTCTGACTTAACTTTCCCAACCAGTTGGATAGTGGGTTTTTTCTTTACTTCAGTCTTCTGTTTGACCTCAGTAGTGTTTAATGTTCCTTGCAAATGTTTACAGAGTTGCATCAAGCCTTCCTCAATCTCTTCACAGGAGAAATTATCCTTCTGGTACCTACCATACAAAACATCCTTGGTTTTCGGTGGTAGCTTTAATGACACAATTCTTGAAAGTACCCAATCTGATGTCTTAATATCATCGTAAGTACCTAAGGCCTTTAAATTACAACTTATTGTAATTCTAAATTTTTGCAAGGAATCAAAATCGTGCCTAGGCGTAGGTAATTCTATTAGAGCCTTCAGTAATTGATTTATGACTTGCTCCCTGTCTTCGTAGTTTTGTCTAAGGATGGTCAAAGCCACCTCATAATTATTTTCTTCTGCTGGTAATTCTTTTATCGGCTGATATGATGTTCCTTTGACCTTTCCTAACAGATACGTAAGTTTGGTGACTTTAGGGAGATCTGTTCTATCGTGTACCAAATATTTGAACTGGTCCCAGAAGGATTTCCAGTTCTGTTCCCCATCAAACTCCGGAAGCGTTATTTGTGGTAACACAGCTCTACTCTGCTGTGCCACAACTTGTATTTCCGCGGCAGTCTCAGCTAATTTTGACTCGTGTCTTTACTACAGTTAAGTATTCTTCTAATTTGCTTTCAAACTTCGTAGTTTCTGACTCTAAGAGTTCCTAATTTTCAGCCTTAACTATAGCCGCTTCTAAAGTTATGTAACTCTCTTCATACTTATTCCATCGATCTTTCAGGATATTTAGGAGACTATTTATTTTCTCCTTGGACAGAGGTATTTGGTCCAACGACTGGTTACAATGATTTATGGCTCTAGTTACCCATCCTGCTTTACGACCAGAAGATCTTTGCAATAAAGAAACAGACATGTTGACGGTGTTCTAATTTAATAATTTAATTATGAATTCCAACCACAAATTTACCTCAACTTAGTAATGATCTGATTATTTTAAATTTTGTAAAGGGTAGGGATTAAGTCCTCATTGTGCAAATTATCCCCATGGGTTATTAAACCTCTAAGGTTGCATTTACCCCCCCTCCCAATTTCGAAATATTCATTACAGCTCAGCTAATTATTCATTTAATTTTGAGGAGTGTAGGGATTAGGTCTATAATTTCAACCTATCCCCCAGGGTTATTAAACCTCTAGGGTTATATTCCTTCCCCACACTCAGTTGCCAAAACACCCATTTTCCCTGAACTCGGTATGTTCGTACTTCCACATCCTCCACTTCAACCGAACGTGGTAGTAAACTATGACCAATGAAAGCAACTTTAAAGACATTCAGCACCTCGGCACACATCGGCTCTCCTCACTCGGTGTGGGGCACCAAAAAATGTGAAAAATGTTTAATAGGTTCTGATTATTGTGGAAGATTCCTACATAGGACTTTCAAAAGGAATAAGGTACAGTTGTTCAAGAGTCCAGGAGGTAACCTTATTGTGGGTCAGTTGCCTTTTCCAAACAAGTTAAAGGAGAGGCAAAACTAGTAGACTCAGTCTTTGTTACCCCCACATAGTCATTGATGGTAGCTTGAATAGGTGCTGAATTAGAACCTACTCAGATAAACGACTTGTTGGATGAAAATATTGAACCTGTACACAAACTGTGGGACCTAGACAGTGTAGGAATACATTCTGAGGAACCAACCCCTGAAGATAAGATAACCTTTGATTTGTATAATCAGTCTGTGGAATTTAAGGATGGACAGTATTGGGTAGGATTACCATGGAACTTAAACCATTCAGAGTTGCCAACAAATTACCAAGCAGCTAAAGCTCAGTTAAATTCTCTTCTACGAAAGTTGAGAGATAAACCAGAACATCTGACCATATATGATAATATTATAATGGATCAATTGAAGAATAAATTTGTAGAAGAGGTAGAATACCCTGTTAACCACAAAGAAGGACACTACTTACCACATCATGGTGTAAGCAAGGATTCAGTAACTACTCCCATAAGGATAGTATTCAACTGTAGTAGTAAAACGCCCAAGAGATCAGCTAGCTTGAACGATTGCCTATACTCTGGACCTACACTAACAGAGAAGTTAGGGAATGTGTTACTAAGATTTAGAGAGAAACCTTATGCTTACACAGCAGACATTAGTAAGGCTTTTCTCAGAATAGGACTGATAGATGAGGACAGGAAATTTACAAAATTCCTCTGGCCTCATGATCCTCAAAATGAGGATAGTCCATTGAAAACTTACTGTTTCCGATCGGTGCTCTTTGGCTCTTGTGCTAGTCCTTTCCTACTTTGCAACACTTTAAAGCATCATTTTGAAAATGCCAAATGTCCAGAAATAGGACAGGCATTTTATATGAATAATTTGCAAGGTGTTGGTGATACAGAGTCGGAAGCTTTGTAGGCTTATGATATAGCCAATTCCGAATGTGGGAAGGCAAATTTGCCGTTACAGAGCTGGAATACAAATTCACCGCTTTTGAGGAATAAAATACAAGAAGACTATCCAGATTCTGACATTCCCAAAATTCAAAATGTGTTAGGTCTTAACTGGGATACAACAGCTGATGTAATAAGTTTGAAACCAATTAAGTTCTCTGATGTCCCTCTCACCAAGAGGTCCTTGTTTAGTTAGGTTTCCATGTTATTTGGCCCATTAGAGTTTGTCACTCCTATAGTTATTAGGGGCAAATGTTTAGTACAGGAGGCTTGGCGAGAAAAGTTAGACTGGGACACTGAATTAGGTGAGACATATGTGGAACAATGGGAACAGATTAGAAAGGAGTTTGAAACCACATCAAGCATATGTATTCCCAGGAAAATAAACAGTAATGAGAAGTCGCACTTACACATTTTTTGTTATGCTTCTCAAAGGGCCTATGGAGCAGTAGCTTATTGCGCAACAGGAGGGGATAGTAAGATTATTATGTCCAAGGCCAGAGTTGCGCCAATTAAAGGAAGAACCCTACCTCAAATGGAACTGGCTTCCACAGAAATAGGAATTAAATTGGCCAGGTATATAACCACTACTCTTGATACTCAGTTTGAGGATATTTACATACGGACTGACAGTGAGATTTGTCTTTACTGGATAGGGAAGGAAGACAGTAAAATTCCTTTCGTCCATAATAGAGTGAAGACTATTAAAGAGCTGTCTTCCAAATTTAATTTCATGCATGTGTCCTCCAAACAAATTATCTTTGATCAGTCTCCTTACGGTCGAACCTCTCGAGAGCAGATCAGCGCCTCACTCGGGGCACCAAAAATGTGAAAAATGTTTAATAGTTCTGTCCCCTCTTATCTTTCTCTATACTCTTTGCTGACAGTAACACATTTTTAAGCCTTTTTCCCTTTTTGTTTTTTCTTCCTCTGTAGAACATCTGTAAAAATAAACAGATGAATAAATCGATACGTTAATAAAATATAAACACACCCAGGTTCCTTTAACAACATTAGCTCATAAAAAAAAAAAAATGAGTTTCACGTAGGCATATTAACACTTCTATGGCCGCTACTCTCATCTGGTAACGGGGCTCCCTAGCACCTGTTTCCTAGCGGTTTATTCTCCAAACTATCTTTTCATATCCTCTTTTATGCTTCTCATGTCTTTTTGATATCGACATAGATTCCATGAACAACACAAAAGAATACATTAAGGGAGCAGAATCAGAGATAAACCGCTAGGGAGGAGGTGTTGGTAAACTTCCTACCCGCACCAAAATACTGCTCTTAGGCAAGTATTTTCGTCGGTTAAAGAAGCTCACTAACATCTCATCCTTGCCTATTAAGTTTTTGTTACGGCTGACAAATATTGTTTTCTACGTTATTTATGCAGAGTACGGCGATACTAGAAGGTATATAATATAGAATGGGACAGTAAAATGTAATAAAGAAAATAAATTCCTTAGGAAAAGACACCAGGGAGCTTCCTTACCCGACGAGAATACGGACTCTATGCTCATCCTATGCCAAATCTTAGCATTTGCGATAGTTGGAATTTAGTTAATAATTTTTGTCGTAATTAATTCCTCTTCCAATTTTCCAATTTTCTTCCTCCATATCTTCCTCTCTCTCTCTCTCTCTCTTTCATTACCCGTCCCCTCCCCGGAAGGACTCGGGAACGGGTATAGTTTTTACTCGGTTTGGATGTTTGTCTGTCTGTTAACAACTTTACTCGAAAACTACTGGTGCGAGTTTGACTTTAATTGTAGGGATGATGGGCTATGACCTTCTGATCATCTGATTAAATTTTGGGCCTAATTAGGCCAAGGCCCGGGCTGTAGGACCAAGAAATGTAAAAATACGGGCAATTTTTTTTCGCCATAACTCCTTTCAAATTCGTCATAACGACATGAAACCAAAACCTAAAGGTGCTTCTTTCATATCTGCATCCTATAACATGCCTCATTACATCAGGGGAGTGGGCACCCCCCAGCTATCAGTGAGGGGGTCAGTGTCAGGTGGGTCAGGTGTAAAATTTCAAATGGGCATAAAATCGTCAATTCTCACCCAATTTACTCCATACCTTACATGTGACATCATTGACTAGATATCCTGTTGTGTTTATATGTCAACACTAAAATGACTGCCGGGGACGGGTTTGCTGGGCCTTGAGGCCGCTTCTTGTTTGATATAAAGCTGATCTTCCAGCGTTCCCCTTCTTTATTGCCGCCTCCAAAATTTTCCTTCTCTCTCCGCCCTCCTGTTTTCCTCTCCCTCTCTCTCTCCATTCCCTATCCCCTCCCGCCCTTTCTACATCCCTAGCTTCTTATTCTCTCCTTTCCTTCAGTCTTCCTCTCCCTTCTCCCTTTTCCTTCCTCTCTCCTCTCTGTTATCTCCAGCCTTCCTCCAATTTTTCTTCCTGCCTCTCCATTCTTTCTCACTTCCCTCTCCTCTCTCTGTTTTCCTCCTTTTTCTCCATTCTTCCTCATTTTTTCCTTTTCTCTTCCCTTCCTAACCGTCAAATCTTCCCCTTCTCCTAACATGAATTATAATACATTTTTCTCTTCCCTGTTCACCTTTCCCCTTTCCTCTGCTCACCTTCCAGCTTCTTCCTCTCCCTCCCTTCTTACCATCCTTTCTCCTGTCCTCCGTTGCTCCTTCACTTCCTTCCTTCCTAGCCTCCTTACTCTTTTCTTCCTTCCTTCTCCCCCTTCCAATCCCTCTACCGTTCCTTCCTCTCCCCTCCCTCTCAACATTACCTTCTACCCTCTCTTCCCCTCCCCGTCCTCTCCACCCCTTCCGTCCCTCCGTCTATACTTTCTTCCTTCCTTTCGTCCTTCCTTGCTTCATTCCTCCCTTCACCCTCCCATCTCGTCTCCTCAGTAAACTCTCATCACATCGCTCTCAACACACTTGAACTCCTCAAAGAGAGAGAGAGAGAGAGAGAGAGAGAGAGTGAGACTACGTGTGTGTGTGTGTGTGTGTGTGTGTGTGTGTGTGTGTGTGTGTGTGTATGTGTGTACGCTCCAGTTCTAAATTTCTCTCCTCAGCTAAATATACTATATATATATCACGGGGGAATGTGAATTTAAAAATAAAATGCTGATTTAAATATGTAATCAGCTGACATAAAGTGACGACTTGTGAAATCAAGTAGTAAGTTTTAATTTATGTGGCTTACTTCGCCGAGTCTCTAAAGACGAGAATTTCATGAACTTTCTCAACAGTACGCAGCGGAGACTAATCACTCACGAATGTTGTATCATTAGTACTGTTGGCCTCTTGAGAAAGTGACTCCACCTCTGACAATCAATAACTAATACTAATAATAATGGACAGGTTCTTGCCGGTGGTTAACTCCTGGCTGGCACAATGGATTTAAGTTTAAATATTGGAGAGCTGGCTTAAATACCAGTCGTGATTAAAAAGTTTGTGCGAACTGGGAGTAGCACACTAAAGTAAGCTCAATGTGGAGAACTGAAACACGATTCTAGATTTACATAAAGCTCAAAGAAAAGAACTGTAAATTTATTAATTACAATGAAATAAATTTACGTTACATGAACCTCAAAAATGAATTCAAAATGAGGATTCACTGTCGCAGGGGGACTAGCGAATCGTGAATTCAATTATAAAAGGAAATATACGCACTCATTCAAAGAGCTAATCAGACTTAAGCCTAGGAAAACGAACGCAAATACTGGTCAGTGGAGGGAACGGAGCTAAAGCTACACAGGACTGGGTGTCTCTGCTACGGCTGGCGCTGCTCTCTGCAAAGTCCACTACGCTGATCACCGACTTGGTGGGGAGATGCTGGGATCGCTGTACAACGGAAATGCTGCTCTCAACGCTGGCCACAAACACGAGTACCTCGTCCCGTGGCGGTCCGAAGCTGACTGACGTAACCAAACCGGATATGGGAGTGAGAGATGGCCATGTTCATCAGAATAGGGCGTGGCCTAACTTCAACGGTCAACGGAGGCAGGACGAACAATATACATACGCGATAAAATCACTCAGTGAAGCACTATTATCATACATAAGAACAGTCACTTTTGGAGCAGTGACAAATATTCCGAAAAATATCCTGATCAAAGTGCATACAGGGACAGTTAATCTGAGTGATACACAGTGGGTCTTCCACTAAAGCTCGTGGTTTCCCAACAAAGAACAATGTCACGAATTTGTATAAATTCGCAATCACGCGAATTCGTGACTATATATATATATATATATATATATATATATATATATATATATATATATATATATATATATATATCGTATGCCTGGAAGGAAATTATATCTTCATTATACTAACTAGCGTAAAATTATTTCAGAGTGACTTACGCTCGAATTGTGTCAGTCTCACGAAGGCCTGAATTGTCGTCGGTTGAGTTCCATAACACCTTTTCCTAAGCGATTTATTTTGCTTATTACACCTTACTGTCCTGTGTTACATAAATCCTTCCAATGTCGCCGTATCCGGCATAAATAGCGTACAAAAGTATATTAACCAACCATATTCAGAAATAACCCAGTAAGGAAAAGGTGTTTGAGAGCTTCTTTACCCGACGAAAATGCCTAAGTTTAACCATTTTTTCATTCCAGTCAAATGCTTGTCCCATAATTTCCTCTTCCATCTTCCCTTCCACTCAACCAGCTCCTTCCCTCAGCTCTCTCTGATGAAGCTCTTTGTTCAGCTCTCCATCACCGTTCATCCATGTCAAACCCCATTATTTCTTACGTCACGTCTTTTGAGATGTGGCTGTTCTCTCAGTCTTTTTCCTGTCACCTCGAGACATTTTTATTCGCACTCTTAAAAGACTTCTAGTATTGAAGGCTTTATCTATCTATCTATCTATTTATCTGTCTATCTCTTTATCTATCTGTCTCTAGCCAGATGCCGTAATCTCATAAGGGGTGGCCGGTTGACTTTAGTTGTTTTTAGGGGAGGGGCACTAACCCTTCACCAACCCACTTATTGACACTCAGGGAACACGTATGGATTGGTTATATGGTTACCACCCAACCTTGTAAATGGTTTCCTGGCTTACAGGAAACAATTAGGCTTGTTACTCACTGTAAAGCCACCTGAAAAGGAAAGAAGAGTAATAAAAAGTGACAGGAAAGATGGGAGAAATAGGAAGAGAAAAGGGCATACACGGAAAAAGAATGATAAAGGTGAAGGAAGTAGTAGGAAGCACTACATCCGATGATATTCTTTGTAAGTATAAATGTCTCTTAACCTTAAGAAAATAAATAAATAAATAAATAAAATTGGTGGAGGAAAGCTTGAAATAGGAATGGACAACATCTTAAGCTTTGAGAAATTAGCTACACAAGGGTGAAAATCTTGGTCAAGTTAGCGTAAAAGTACTATAGAATGGTAATATTGCAGAACTCCAGACCAACAACGAGGTATGGGCATCTCTTAGATCCGTATTCTCGTCGGTATAGGAAGCTCCCTAACACCTTCTCCTAAGTAATTTATTTTGTTTATTACACCGTACTGTCGTCCTCTGTGTTACGTAAACCCTTCCAGTATCTCCTAACTCTGCTTAAATAACGCATGATTGGATATTAACCAGACCTATCCAGAAATAAAGTGCTAAGGAAGAGGTGGTAGGGAGCTTCCTTAACCGACGAGAGCACGAGCCTTATTCTAAATAAAAATAAAAAGAAAGAAAAAACACTCCTTGGCAAACCAGATAAAAAAAAAAAACGACGTTCTTTCTCAATGACCAAATAAAACCGACTTTGTGGACCACATTAATGCTCGTTCACCGACTTCACCGACTACATTAATGCTCGTTCACCGACTTCACCGACCAAATTAATGTTCGTTCACCGACTTCACCGACCAAATTAATGTTCGTTCACCGACTTCAACGACCAAATTAATGCTCGTTCACCGACTCTAACGTATGGAAATGAAGCTTGGACGTTGTTGGAAGGACACAAGTCAAGAGTGAGAGCAGTGGAAATGAGTTATTTAAGAGGAGCCTGTGGAGTCACATGGAGAGACAGGCTGACGAATGAGGATATAAAGGAGCGTCGTGGTGTGGATGTGGATGTGATAGGAAGTGTTATGAGGAACACACTCAGGTGGTTTGGCCATGTGGAGAGGATGGAGGGTGAAAGATTGACGAAGAGAGTGTATGTGAGTGAGGTGGAGGGGGGAAGAGGGAGGGGGAGGCCGAGGATGAGATGGAGGGATGGGGTGGAGAGGTATATGAGAGAGGGGAGGTGTGAGTTGGGAGCAGGGCAGTGAAATGGCGGAGGACAGGGCGACTTGGAGGCCATTTGTTTGTGGCCACCCCAAACGGGATTGAGGCGTCTGGCAATAGATAGAGATAGATAACCGACTTCACCGACCAAATCAGTGCTCATTCACCGACTTCCACCGACTTTGCCGACTCGCTACTCAAGGTCACGCTCAGAATTCAGAAGAGTCTCCGCTGAAGGCTTTTTCGTTAATGAAATGTTGTCTGTCTGGCTTATGTCCAATATTGGCTGGTACTGCACTGTGGATGAGAGAGAGAGAGAGAGAGAGAGAGAGAGAGAGAAGTAAAGAAAGGGTGTAGGCCAACTCTTGACTGATTCATTCATGCTTATGGGCACGAGTGGGTAGTGTATCCAGCAAAGCCCCAGACGATTACAGCATACTGAACTGAGAAGCCATGAAAAACATTGAGCCATCCCCGCAACACACGAGATACGGCCAGGTGAGTCTAGTGGAGCGCTATATATGGACCAACCTGTGTCAGTCATCAGTGTCTGTCTTAATTCACTGCCACACCCACGCCCACACCATCAGACTGAGCCCAAAGCAAGAGATGCCGCCAAGTTGTAGTCTAGTGTAGCGCTGTGTACATGCCAGCCTGGCAAAGACCAAGACAGGGACCGCCAGTGTGTGCAAGGTGGAGGCGTGAATTACTAAAGTCAGGTGGAAGGCGTTATTAGGAGTGACTTGGGTCGTGGCAGCCACAGTGAACCATTTCCTGATTGTGGCTGTAGTGGGGGCTGCTGGAGAGGGACGCCTTCATGTGGTGGCACTGATATATAAGGGCTGCTCCACTGCCTGGTTATACGAGTGTTCCTTCTCTCCATATCCTTCTCCTCCTCAATGAAGGATGGTGGATTGCCGGAGAAGGGCAATTTAAGCCTGCAGTCCACTTCTACCACTATTACTACCACTATTACTACTACTACTACCACTACTACTACCACTATTATACCAGCACTGGGAGATAGATTACTCTGATAGCCATAATTTGGTGCCAGACAGTTTAACCCCGTCTATTCCATAATGTGCTTTTCAACATTAATATTGCTAACCCCAGGTAAATTTATTCATCTAAGAACACTTTTAAAATGTACGATTGCGAGGAAACTGATAAGGAGTGGGAATCAGGAGGGTGGATGAACTGTGAAAAAAAAAAAAAAAATTGACTGATAAAAAAGGCAATGGACACTTTTGATAGCCGCACCCACACCTACAATACTTTAATGGGGAAGGACATCCGTACTGGCTCGGCCTCCAGGATGGGTTTCCGGATGGCCGTCCCTGGTAGACCCATTCTGACTAAAATCTGGTCGGTGTGAAGGTTTACCAATGTGCAAAATTTCGTTTTCTTATTCCCCCACCACCAATGAGGCATGAACCCCATCCTTCCATATGTGTGCAGTAACTCGGTCAGTGGGTGAGTGAGTGACAGGGAAAAGCAGTGCATTTGGCTGCCCTTGTGTGTGTGTGTGTGTGTGTGTGTGTGTGTGTGTGTGTGTGTGTGTGTGTGTGTGTGTGTGTGTGTCTGTGTGTTTTGTGTGTGTGTGTGTGAGCGTGTGCGTGAGAGAGAGAGAGAGAGAGAGAGAGAGACGAAAGTAAAGAGAGAAGCGGGACGAATGGTGTGGATATTTATGACACAAGGAAGGAAATATAGAGACGGTGAATGAGCTTGCTAGTGTGATGACCAAGAAATGAAATGAAAGGAAAGGGGGAGAAGAAGGAAGGATGTGTGTGACGTGAGACTGATAAATAAAGGGGAATTAGAAGGCCTAGAGAGAGGTGGAAAGAGGAGAGGAGGAAGGAACGGAAGGGAAAGGGAGAGAAGAGGCAGAAGGAGGGGAGAAGAAGAGGCAGGAGGGCGAGGGGAGAAGAAAAAAGTGGGAGGAGAAGAAGAGAAGGTAGGAAAGGGAAAAAAAGAGAAGAGAAGGGCAGTGGATGAGAAAGTAGGAATGGGAGAAAAAAAAAAAAAACGAGAGGAGTTTACTTATGGGATGGAGAGGGAGAGGGAGAAGAAAAAGACGAGGGAGGAGGAGAAGAGAACGTAGAATGAAAGACAGAAAGAAGGAAGAGAGAGGATGAGAAGTAGAGTAAGGATGGGGAAGAAGAGAAGAAACAGAAGAGAAGGAAAGAAAGAGGAAGGAGAAGGAGAGGAAAGAAAAACGAAGAGAGAAAAGTAAAAGGGAAAGAGACTGAAATGAAGAAGAGGAGGAGGAGGAGAGGAAGAGGAAACGAGAGGAAGAGAGGAAGAGGAAGCGAGAGGAGGAGAGGGAGAGGGAGAGAGAGGAGAAGGGGTAGAGGAAAGAGCAAGAGAGGAAGAATAAGATTAGGAGCGAGGAGGAGGAGGAGGGGAAGAAGAAAATGACAACTTCTCCCTTCTAGTCGGCTTCAATTTTTACTTTCCAAAATGTCGAGGGAGCCATTTCAGGACTCCCATTTAAAAAGATCCTCAGCCAACTCCTGCCATAAATTATTCTCCCCACCAGTGAAAGTCTTAGGAACAATTATGGACGCTGGAGAGGGACGCCTTCACGTGGTGGCGCCGATACAACTGGGCGGTGTAGCTGCCTGGTTATAGAAGCGTCCGTCAACTCCCTCCCTATCCCGCCAAAAGGAAGATAGTTTTCCTCAGGAGGGGACAACTTCAGCCTGCAGTCCACTGGGTTCACATTCAGATGAGCATGGGGTTACAACAACAACAACAACTACTACTACTACTACTACTATTACTACTACTACTACGAACAATGAAGATACAAATATTTACAAGCAGTCTTTCACACACACACACACACACACACACACACACACACACACACACACACACACACACACTAACATAACTCTACCATGCTTATAAATTCCTTGCTAGCTATATGAGTAGGGAAAAATAATATCCACACAATCCCACACACATCTAAGCCTTATTCATGCTAGGGAGAAGTCTAGTAGTCTCTCCTATCCAGCACCACAGAAGTTTATTCAGAGGAGTGTGTCATAGGAGTGTGTGGGTGTTTATACTGGAACAAATAACTCAATGATGGTTGGAACAAGTCTAGTGGTCTGTTCTATTGGATTGTGGTTATATTTTGCTGTGACAAAAGTGAGTTTGGGAAAGGTAATAGTTGAAGTAGAAGTATTATTCGTAGTAGTGATAGTAGTAGCAGTAGCAGTAATAGTGGTGGTAGTAGTAGCAGTAGTTGTAACTGTTTTTGTAGTGGTGGTGTTCGTGGTGGTAGCTCTCGTAGTAGTATTTGTAGCTGTTGTTGCTGTTCTAGCAGCAGTAGTAGTAGTAGTGGTAGCTGTTGTAATTGTTGTTGTTGTTGTAGCAGTAGTGGCAGTAGTTCCTGAATGTTGTTGGTGTAGTAGTAGTAGCAGTGGTGGTGGTGATAGTAGTCTTTGTTGTTGTAGTGGCATTAGTAGTAGAGTAGTAGTTGTTGTTCTTGGTTGTTGTTGGCGTAGCAGTAGTAATAGTAGTAGTAGTAGTAGTAGTAGTAGTAGTAGTAGTAGTAGTGGTGGTGGTGGTGGCTGCAGCCCAAGCTTCATCTGATATGTGAACCCAGTGAACTGCAGGCTTAAGATGCTCCTCCTAGGGGTTAGGGAAGATGAAGTTAACCCTGGATATGCCAACCTCAAGAATATACGTGATTTGGGCACCAGGGCTTCCATTCCCAGCGTGATTAATTTCCTCCCCTTCTCTTCTGTTAAGTCACTTTTTAACACAAAGTTGCCGTCGACTTGTTGCAAATGAGCAAAAAATAAGTTGCCCAAAAGTTGTGGCCATTCTCAGTGATTCGTGGCAACTTTACTAAGTTCCCCTCAAAGGGTGATGGAGCACTTTATGACTTGCTCTTACCACTTTCTTCTGTCTGGTCTTTCCTCTGCCTACTCAATGGCGATTTTTACATAGCAACACTTTATCTATATGGAACACTTACTTTCTATATTTGGCACTTTCTTCTGCCTGCCCAGTGATGAGTAAACATGGGAACACTTAAACTGGATTTAACACTTTCCTCTGCCTTACCGATGATGATTTTTACATAGGAACACTTTAATTATACCTGACACTTGCTCTGCTTGCTCAGCGATTATTTTCCTCGTACATGGGGACACTTTACTAATTATACTTGACACTTTCCTCTGTCTACCCAATGATGCTTTTTACATAAGAACACTTTAATATTTACACTTGGCACTTTCTTTTGCTTTCCCTGTGCTGATTTTTACGTTGGAACTAGTGGTAGGTGGTGGTGACCATCATCCACTCACCTGACATGTAGTGCTGCCTACTTCTTCCTTCACCTTTTATCATTCTTTTCTGTGTCAGCCCTCCATTCCCCCCATTTTCTCATCTTTCCTGTCACTTTATTACGCTTCGTTTCCTTCAGGTGGCTTTACACTGAGTGACCAGTTTCCTCTTTGTTCTTAATCGTCCTCCATCTCTGGCACCATCCCGACTAACTCTGCAAATATTAGGAATAAGAAAAATTAAATTACAAGTATTTTCAGTTTCTTCTCTATCCTCTCAAACAACAGAATGCAGTCAAGCCACCTTCCCCCCAACCCCTAGCCACGTTCCCTCCTCCAGCTTCCTGTGTGACCTTAACCATCCTGTCTTTCTGTCATCATCCCGACACTCCACAAATATTAGTAATCGGAAAAATCTATCTGTTTTCAGCTTCTTCTCCAGCCTCTCAGAGGACAGTATGCGTCAAGCCACCCTCCTCCCAACCCCTAGCAACATTCCCTCTCCCAGCCTCCTCTGTAACCTTGATCGCCCTGCCTCTGTGTCATCAATTCAATTACATTGTCTTTTCACTCACGTACCTCGAAGGAAAAAAATTAGCCTGGTTCTTCCGCCAGTAAGGACTTTTTCAGACTTACTTAAAAGGGAAGGTTTGTGGTAGGTCTCCATATTATAATTGCAAATCATACTAGATAGATAGATAAATAGATAGATAGAGGGACAGATAGAAGCAGGAAGTCAAATGATGAGAAGGTGTTGTGTCTGCGAGAATCGAGCAGTGCTAAGCATGCTTGCACACTCTTAACACTGAGGAAAGCTGACGACAGCGGCCAGTAAGGAGATGATGCAGTTAGCTGTCAGCAGTCCTCTCGTGAACAAAGATCTAGTCCACCCCTGCTATACCAGAATTTAGGAAAGAGAGCTCAGACGGAGATTAGCCACCGAACAGGCTAGACAGAAGGAGACAAGCGACCCTAGAGAGAGGTCGAGACGGAGATTAGCCTTAGAACAGAAAGAGAGAGAGATAGCGAGACAGGAAGGTAGCTACCCGGGACTTATACTCTTATACCTGTTTAATATTTCCAAGACAAATAAAAATAGTCCCATACTATTCTTTACCTCTCCCGTCACTACATGACATCTGGTGGGGAAACTACTACAAGATATAAAAGCCGCTCGACCACAAGTCTAAAATATACGCCTCTACAAGCAAATACAAAGTCGCTGCTTTATGATACAAAGTCTTTATGACATTTGGTAGCAGCGAACGTATACGAACCTCGTCTACGAATCAACATTAAATTCCTACAAAATATCAAGATTGACAACAACCAACAATATCAGCTCCTGCCCCCTCCGTCTCCCAGATCATTACGCTGATGCAGAGGTCAAGAGATCACTCGACGCCTTGCAAGTAGCTTAACGACAAACCAGCAAATCTGCGGACATCGTCTCCGAATTAAAAGCAAATTTCTACAAAAGCAACCGAGACTACAAGATTAGCTTCAGTTCTACATTGAATCCTACAAAATACAGCCTACAGTGCAAATAGTCTACGAGTCTACGACGAATCAGCGAACTACAACCATCTACAATCAACTACAATTAACAACTCTACGTCGTCTGTATAATCTTCTACACGCACCTACAAGTAGCGGCAGTCTTCATCCCACAACGAATAAATCACTAGAGAAAAGGACAGAGAAAACTTCCACATAGAATAAAGGGAACAAACAAACGAAGAGTGAGACACGACTCACAACTCATCTTCACTCAAGTTACTCATCGCTACTCATTCACTCACCACAGCTACCAGTGTGGGAAGCCGACGTCACCATGTGCTGAGACGACAGCACGCCAATCAACCCGCGAAGGACAACGCTATCACCACGTGCAACACCACTCACACCATTTTCCTCCACGGTAAAAATTAGTGAGTTACATAGTTACTTCATTTATACAATACACAGTGATAGACAATAAGCTTCTGCACAAACATATGAAACGTGCTGTATAGTTACAGCTTAAATACACATACTTACTTCAGTTATCTGCATAACTCAAACACTAAATAATCACCAACAATAAATATTCTACACTGTATATATTCATTCATTTATTATAACATTTATTTACTACCAAAGAGTGTTACCATTTATACCTACATAAAATACGTGTTTCATATATACAACTATACATTAGTACATCTACAAGTGATAAAGAAAATATCCAATCACAGTTACTCAGTGAGCAATTAAAAGAACTGTATTAAACATTTATTAATTAAAGCTACCTAGTGGAAACAGACAAATTAAGTTACAAGGTAAACTAGAGAGAAAAAAAAAAATGGCCAACACAAATGCCGTTAGCAAGAGTGAACATCTTCAACACAATCGTGAAGACAATGATTTCCACACAGTGCTGACACACATATTACCCACGATAGGTACAGGTGAACAACAAGTCAGTGTGTATAGTTAATACTGTATATAGTGTATATATATATATTTTATATAAAATAACAAAATATGGGACTATATAATATCATTTTATAATCTCTGTGCAATATAAACTAAACTTTAAAAAAGTATCTCAAGGAAATTAGCCAGCAATTAGGTAACCATGAACAACATGGAAAAAAGCGTACACAAGCAAAGAAAAACAAACTATAGAAAATCAATACATACAAAAAAGAAAGAAAGAAAAGTAAGAAAGAAAAAAAAAAGAGAAATAGAGTAAGATCACATAACAAACAAATGAAAATAAGTGTAAATGTTACTACATAAGTCAAAATACCACATAAACTACAAACAAAAAAGCAAATTGTGTCTCCACAAACAAGTGGCATGACACATCATCACTATCATCGACCGCAGCATATGTTAGGACTGCAGTTATTACAATTATGTTACTCCATATTATAATTATGTAACTACAAACAATATGTACCAATTTATGTGACAGTTGCATTAACAAGATGTAACTTTTATGTAACTTTAACTACAATTATGTACCTACAAACGATATGTAACAATTATGTAACGACAAACGATTGCATTATGTTACACTTTGCCAATTATGTAACAGTTGCATTAACAAGATGTAACTTTTATGTAACTTTAACAACAATTATGTACCTACAAACGATATGTAACAATTATGTAACGACAAAACAGTTGCATTAACAAGATGTAACTTTTATGTAACTACAATTATAAGGCCAACACAATTATGCATTAACACAATATTTGGTAACAATTCATAAAATGTTACAATTATGTAGTACCACAATGTTAGTACAATATTATAAGTCATACAATTATAGCACAATTCTATATTACCAGTATCATCATACAAGTTAGGTGAAATATTAGACATTACTAAAGTGATAACTCAAATATGTAATGTATAACCTAGCAGTATTACCATTGCACAATTATATGCGTAATATTACTGAATAATCACTATTTACTATGAATAATATATGTATACAATATTCATACAATTATGTTACTTTACAATATTATGTATTTCACTTAATTAGCTTATAAGTTCATTATAATGTGTATGTAGTATGTATTAATATATTATAACTATTAAATGTCGATGGTACGCCATTTTTTGCGCGGCAGAGCAATGTGGTAGGTCTCCATATTATAATTGCAAATCATACTAGATAGATAGATAAATAGATAGATAGAGAGACAGATAGAAGCAGGAAGTCAAATGATGAGAAGGTGTTGTGTCTGTGAGAATCGAGCAGTGCTAAGCATGCTTACACACTCTTAACACTGAGGAAAGCTGACGACAGCGGCCAGTAAGGAGATGATGCAGTTAGCTGTCAGCAGTCCTCTCGTGAACAAAGATCTAGTCCACCCCTGCTATACCAGAATTTAGGAAAGAGAGCTCAGACGTAGATTAGCCACCGAACAGGCTAGACAGAAGGAGACAAGCGACCCTAGAGAGAGGTCGAGACGGAGATTAGCCTTAGAACAGAAAGAGAGAGAGATAGCGAGACAGGAAGGTAGCTACCCGGGACTTATACTCTTATACCTGTTTAATATTTCCAAGACAAATAAAAATAGTCCCATACTATTCTTTACCTCTCCCGTCACTACATGACATCTGGTGGGGAAACTACTACAAGATATAAAAGCCGCTCGACCACAAGTCTAAAATATACTTCTCTACAAGTAACTACAAAGTCTTTATGACAGGTTGGGTTCTTCGTAAACTTGTGGACGAAGGCTTTTCGCAATATTTCTTCAGTTCAGTCAGCTACGATGAGAGGAGCTTCCTTTGTGTGTGTGTGTGTGTGTGTGTGAGAGAGAGAGAGAGAGAGAGAGAGAGAGAGAGAGTTAAGCGAAGCATTTCTTGACTAGCATCATATTCCAGTGTCTCTCAATTGCTACAACTCAGCATTCAAGGTGGACAGGTGGCAATTTTAGGCCAGGATAGAGTGAAAGGAGTATAGTACGTTGCTGATGCGAAATATATTGATACTGAAATGATATAAACAATAAACAAGGGAGCGTTAACCTCTTCAGTCCCATTACGCTTGATTTTATCCTTGTTTTCTCCAGGAGGTTTTATTAATTTTATTCATTAATTCACTTAGGACTATTTATTTCAGAAGAGATTAATTTTTTAATGCGTCCGACTCTGCGCATGGGTTTTATTAGCCCGTCCTCTGAGGCCCAGCAGTCGTCGTACTTACTATACACCTCCACATGTCACCACTTCGGCGCTAACACCCACCGTCCATATTGAGTACATGCTAGGGCTGTCTCATACAGGACTGATGTACTGGTATTAGCATGGGTGTTTACATGACATGTCGGGTCTCATGGTAGATCAGTAAAGTCTGCGTCAGCGAAATTCAAATCCCTAAACTGTTCCTTGCCATAGTCGGGTTTCGAACCCGCGTCCATTGAAACAGCAGGTCTTCCTATCGATTCCACCACCGCCCTAACTTCAGTCCGATGATGCATTTTCTGTTTTATTTTGGCCATCCGGTTTACAAGTATATTCAGGATAGAACGAATGTGTATTAATGAAAGGGTCAGTGATGGTTATATTTAAACCGTTATGTTGGAAAATTATCCACAATTAAGTAACGAGGCCTGCACACACACACACACACACACACACACACACACACACAATGAAAATACGTCCCTGGGATGAAGGCTTTAATTAACTTCATTCCAACAAAAGTTCGAAAAGAAAATCATTGAAAGAATTCGTCCGTAGCAAGAACAAAATTTTTAAGAGTAAGTCATTGAAGAGGTGTAAAATGGAAAATAAGTCGCTAAGGGAGATCTGTTGATAAGCCTCCTGTGCTGGCCAGACGACGGGGCAGAGTGGAGAGGAGCGACAGAAGGGAATGAACTAAGTTGCAAGACTGATGGGGGATTTTTACGCCGAAGTTGAAAATCTGACCCAAGAGGAAGAAGAGGGAAGGAAAAAAAGATTCTGACTGGTGACAAAGTGATATGGAAGAGGTCTCTCTCTCTCTCTCTCTCTCTCTCTCTCTCTCTCTCTCTCTCTCTCTCTCTCTCTCTCTCATACACACATGTGCATCTACACTTGCACGTGCCTACGCATACAAACGCTCGCCCATACATACAAACGCGTGCGCACGTACTTACACACACACACACACACACGCACACACACACACACACACACACACACACACACACACACACAAATAGATAGACGGATAGATAGACAGAGGAGAGAGACAGAGAGAACGAAGAACTGGGCCAGGAAAGGGACAGTCAACACAAAAACACACAATACATATACATATCAACACATGTCATTAATACATAACAGAATAGTGGTTTAATATAACCAGTCTACCAGTGGATACAATTGGCAGCGTAGACCAACAAATTTACTGGCGCCAGCGTTTCCCAGTGGCACAGTCCATCATCAGAGACCTGGAGCCTAAAATAACAGAATCGGAAAACTACGGTATTGTTGACAAGGCATGGAGTATTTGATCGCTATTCAGGTATGCAACAATCCTTTTAATGATTGCCCTGATGTTGGCTGTTGCTGGCACTGATTTTAAGGGTAAATATATATATATATTTTTTTAATCAGCTCACCGACAATTTGCTATTATGAGGAAACAAAACTTTCCTGCGAGGATTTACCTGCAGACTCGTGGAAGATCTATCCTCTCAAAATTCAAACTCGTCTTTCACATTTATCCCAAATAACCAAGGCTTACCAAAACTGAGCTGAAATGTAAAAAAAAAATAATAATAATTTATCGAGATTCTGTGCTTCCTACAGCATGACTTAGGGGTTCCAACCTTCTTGTGAAACTACCCAATCAGATTTCAACCTCATCTACCTACTGTATTCCCAAAGGTTAAACACAGAATTCTAAATATTTCCGAACTTAATCTCACGACTGAGAATGATTTATGAATTATGAAAGTATAGAAAGTTGTGTGGCGGCAGGCACTACACTGGCTGACGTACGACGATCATGTCCTTGGTAATGCAGTAATTCAGAAATTCAGTGACAAGAGTGTGACTCTAGCCTCGGCCTCCTGGGAGTGTTTAACAATTAAATGGTTCTAGATCATGACATAAACATCCAAGAGTGCAGTTTTATTTCATTTTAGTTTATCTTATTTTTTTCCTTTGCTTCTTCAATAACCCCTTGCCTCTAGTGACGTATTTCTCGGACTTATTCATCTTCTCTCTAGATAATATTAATCTTTAGTTAGTACTTATTACTCAGGATGGAGAGATGGCCATTTTAGGACAGGTTTAAGTGAAAAGAGTGTTGCTGCGAGCTGAACGCGTTGACCAATGCACCACTGTTACTCTAACTTGGCCTAAAATTCCCATCTCTCCATCTTGAATGTTGAGCTGTAAAAGTAGATTTAACACTGGAGTATGGTGCTAGTCACGAAGAAGTGCTGTGGAAAGGAAGTACAGCCGCAGTACTGACTATTTCTGCCACTGATCATGGTTGCAATAAGCTTCAAAAGATGAAAATCTGGGCCATGTTAAGGTGGAACAACTGTAGATTAGCCTTAAAAGGACGAAATTTTATACAAAGTTAGAGTGAAGAAAATATATTTACTTTTATCCCATGGTGTTCACTGCGGCTACTTGGTCTCATCGCTTTTGCTCTAATCCTACTTTGGGTGCACGGGCGTTGTTTGCGTGCGTGCGTGCTTTCGTGTGCGGGTGGGAAAGAAGGGTGGTAGTTCTCGAGTTAGCGCCCAATGCAAGCGCCTTTGCATGCTGAAATGCTCTCCCTGATAAACCCTATATTGGCCTGCCTATCCAGCCCTCCATATGCAACACAATACTGCATACCAAAGATAGCAGAGAGAGAGAGAGAGAGAGAGAGAGAGAGTTGATGAAACAAGGGGAAGATAATTAGTTTATTTATTTACATACTTATTTCTCCTTCTTCTCTGCCCTCATCTTCTTCGTCTTTCGCCCTTCTTCTTCTTCTTTAGCCCTTCTTCTTTTTCTTTTTCGTTCTTGTTTCGTCTCTTGGCCAGTATTCTCGTCGATTATGGAAGCTCCCTAACACACTTTCTTCAGCGATTTATTTTGTTTATCATATAATACTCTCCTTTTCTGCATTACACAAATCGTTCCTATATCGACACTGCATAAATAACATACAAAAGGATATTAACCAGCCGTATCCAAAAATAAATCACTCAAGAAGAGGTGTTAGGGAGCATCCTTAACCGACGAGAATACGGGTCTTGTGTCGAGGCGGTAGGAGAGGAAAACCAATGTGGATAAATATAAGAAAAAGAAAAAAGAAAGATAATCAAAAGATGAATTAAAACTTATATTCTACGTTCCCCTAACTGTAAGAGAAAGAGCAATATTATTTAAAGATATTGTTGTAATTTCCGTGATCTTAGTGTAAGGAAGACAGGTATACTCCTTTTAATCTAACTTGGCCTAAAATTATCGTCTCTCCACCTTTAACGCTGAGTTGAAGCAATAGATTGGTACTGGAATTCGATGCTAGTCACGAAGAAGCGCCACAGAAAGTAGAGCCGTAGCACTGTCTTTTTAAGGCAGTGAACTACGTGAAACAAGCTGCAAAGGGACGAAAATCTAGGCCAGATTTAGGTGAATGCATTATAGTCAGATTTGCCATTATCTGAGAATGTGTCTAGTTGAGAACTGCACACGGTAAAAAAAAAAAATAGTTACAGAGGAGCAAAATGAGTTTAAAAGGGAGAGTTCGTGTACTGGCATGGTTTGTGTGTGTGTGTGTGTGTGTGTGTGTGAGAGAGAGAGAGAGAGAGAGAGAGAGAGGGGGGGGTTAAATGTTATCTTCACGATTTACTCTACTTCGCCTTCTGTATCACTCAAGCCTCAGCCTTGTTGACAATTTTTGTGCTTTGGTATACTAGTATTTTATTTGTTACACATCCAGGATCCAGTATGGTGTCTGATAAACACCATTCATATGTGCATAAATGAAGAGATCCTGGCAGAAGCTACTGTCCTGCGTGAAAATTATATGCTAAATTTGCTTTATTTCAAATATTCCTAAACCTACTCTATCTTTGCCTATATTGATAGTATTGTAATGCATCGTCATATCAAACTGAATAAATACAATTCCATATAAACTAATTATTATCATGGTGCTCAGTGACTCCAAGGCAGTAGTTATTACTGTGCCGTTAGAATGACATAACTAGCACTTCAGCAATTTCTGTGAAGTTACCCGTAATTGGATAAATATTTTGTCTGTGGCGGGGGGGACACAACCTGGCCGCACTATGGGGTGGTACTACTACTCTGCGGCCAGGTTGTGTTAGGAAGAATACTGCCACCGTATTCCCTGCGTGTCGTAAAAGGCGACTAAAAGGGGCGGGGTGAGGGGACTAGGGACCTCCTCCTCTGTTTTGTAGTTCCTAAAAAGAGACAGGCCAGAGAAAGGGATGGGGGATGGAGTTATCCCCGTACCCTGAAGATTGGGTCTATGAATGTGCGTGGATGTAGTACGATTGAGGCTAAAAGGGAGGAGATTGGGAGAATGTTTGTGAGAAGAAAGTTGGATGTGTTAGCTTTGAGTGAAACGAAGATGAAAGGGAAGGGGGAATCTATGTTTGGAAGTGTGAATGGAAGATTGTCAGGTGTTGATAGAGGAAGGGCAAGAGAAGGTGTGGCCTTGTTAGTGAGTCCGGAAGTTCAGCAATGTGTGATTGAATGGAAGGAGGTGTCATCGAGACTGATGTGGGTGAAAGCGAAATTTGAACGTGAGTTGTGGGTGTTTGTGAGTGCATATGGGCCTGGTAGTGAAAGGGGTGAACAAGAGAGGGAGTCTTTCTGGAATGATATTGATGAGTGTCTGCAGAGTTTTGAAGCGAATGTGAATGTGGTAATGATGGGAGATCTGAATGCTAGAGTGGGAAATGTAGCAGTTGAAGGTGTAGTTGGTATGCATGGTGTGCCTGGAAGAAATGAAAATGGGGAACGAATGATAGCGATGTGTGTTGAGCGAGAGATGGTGATTGGGAATACGCTGTTTGAGAAGAAAGATATTTATAAGTATACATGGGTGAGACAGGAGGGTGGAAGGGTTGTTGATAGAGCCTTGATGGACTATGTGGTTGTGTCTAGGAATGTAATAGGAAGATTGTTGGATGTGAGAGTTCTGAGAGGGGAGGGTGGAGGTATGTCTGACCACTACCTGGTGGAGGGAAAGTTAAGAGTAGGAAAGAGATGGATGAGAGCTAGGAGGTTTAGGTGTGGCAGGGAGGTTTTGAAAGTGAGTGAGTTGGATAAAAGAGAGAAAAAGATAGAGTATCAGGAGAAATTGAAAGATGAGTGGAACGCAGTGAAAGATCGGGAAAATGGCAGCGTGGAGGAGGAATGGCAGTTGTTTAAGAGTGCTGTGGTGGGGCATGCAGAAGAGGTGTGTGGTGTGAGACGTGTGGGTGGTGGTGTAAGAAAAGGAAGTGAATGGTGGTGCGAGGAAGTAAGTATGGCTGTGGCTGAGAAGAGACGTGCATATGAAGTGTGGCTGCAGAGGAAGGATGAGATGTCATATGAAAGGTATAAGGAGAAGAGGAATAGAGCGAGAAGGGCTGTGCGTGATGCTAAAGTGGCAGCAGATGAGAGGTGGGGTAGGCGGCTGACAGAGAATTTTCAGCAGAATAAGAAAATGTTTTGGAAGGAGGTGAAAAGGGTGCGAAAGGGAGAGTCTGGGAAGGAAGAACGAGTAAAAGCAGAGGATGGAAGGATGTTAACTGAGATGGATGCAGTAAGGAAGAGATGGGCAGAGTATTTTGAAAGATTGTTAAATGTAGAGGAGGAAAGGGTGGCTGAGATTGTGGCGGATGGAAGGGTGCAAGGAATAAATGTGTTGGGAGAGTTGAATGATTCTTTGATCACGAAGGAGGAAGTGGAGAAGGCAGTAAAGGAGATGAAAACAGGGAAAGCTGCAGGTATGGATGGGTGTGCTGTGGAATGCCTGAAGGGTGGTGGAGTGACTATTGTTGACTGGTTAGTAAGATTGTTGAATGTGTGCTTTGAGAAAGGTATGGTGCCAATTGACTGGGCAAGTGCTTGTGTGGTCCCGTTGTATAAAGGCAAGGGTGATAAGTATGAATGTACTAGCTTTAGGGGTATAAGTCTGTTGAGTGTTGTAGGTAAGGTGTATGGTAGAGTGTTAATTATGAGAGTTAGAGAGGGTACAGAGGGAGTGATTAGTGATGAGCAGTGTGGCTTTAGGAGAGGGAGGGGATGCGTTGATCAGGTGTTTGCTGTGAGACAAGTGTGTGAAAAGTATTTAGCAAAAGGCAAGGATGTGTTTTGGGCATTTATGGATTTAGAGAAAGCATATGATAGAATTGATAGGGAGGCTTTGTGGACTGTTTTAAGATTGTATGGACTTGATGGTAGGTTACTAAAAGGGGTGAAAAGTTTTTATGTAAATAGTAGAGCGTGTGTAAGAGTGGGAAATGCTGTGAGTGATTGGTTTCCCGTGAGAGTGGGGCTGCGACAGGGATGTGTGATGTCGCCTTGGTTGTTTAATATTTACATGGATGGTGTTGTAAGGGAGGTGAATGCAAGAGTTTTAGGTGGTCTGAGTCTGGTAAATGTTGATGGAGGAGAGTGGAATCTGAAGCAGCTGCTGTTTGCAGATGATACTGCACTGGTGACTGATTCAGAGGAGAGATTGAGACAGTTGGTAGAGGAGTTTGGAAGGGTGTGTGAAAGGAGGAAATTGAAAGTAAATGAGAATAAGAGTAAAGTGATGAAGTGTACGAGGTTGATAGATGGTAGGGGGATGAATATAGTTTTGAATGGTGAGTTGCTTGAGGAGGTAGATTGTTTTAAATATCTAGGGTCACATGTTGCTGTGGATGGAAGAATAGATGCAGAAGTGAAGTTTAGAATAAATGAAGTAGGAAAGGTGCTGGGAGGAATGAAAAAGTGTTTAAATGTCGTTCGCTTAGAATGGATGTAAAGAGAAGGCTGTATGAGGGTGTTGTGGTACCGACTGCATTATATGGGGCTGAAACATGGAATATGGGTGTAGCAGAGAGGAAAAGTTTGAATGTAATGGAGATGAGATGTCTGAGGAGTATGTGTGGAGTGACGCGTATGGATCGGGTGCGAAATGATGAAGTGCAAAGGAGAACTGGAGTTGTTCGGGAGATGGCTGGTAGAGTTGAGCAGAGGGTGTTGCAATGGTTTGGACATATGGAGAGAATGGATAATGAGCGATTGGTGAAAAAGATAACTAGATCTGATGTGAGAGGTGTAAGGCTGAGAGGAAGACCACGAATAGGATGGATGGACAGTGTGAAGAGAGCGCTGGATGCGAGAGGGATGTCTGTTGAGCAAGGAAGAGTGGCTGTGCGTGACAGAAATAAATGGAGAGAAATTGTGAATAAATAAGTGATGACGCAGCCCTGAGGGGATATTCTCCCGCATTTGGTCTGATCAGCTAGTCAGGTCAGGTGCGGGTAAGGGGATGGGTCTGTTATGATGTGGCAGGGGTAAACCAGTTCTGCTGTCGGGCCCTGCTGCGGATGTCACTGATTGCATTGCCCAGTTGACCCTTGTGCGGTGTGATGCGGTGAGGATCTGTCCGTTCTCCCCTTTGGGGCTAAGATGCAAATGAATGTGTTTGAATGGATGAGTAAATGGAGAGTGAGTCGTCCTGTCTCGGCTACCTCCCTTTCCTTGGGGGAAGCAGCCTAGGTATATAGATAGATAGATAGACGAATGCTGAAACAAACTACACATTAACTCAGATCGGCATACCTTATGACCTTTCAAAATAAGTCAGAGTATGAATTAAAAAAAAAAAATATTCCAAAGATGTCAAGCGAACGAGAAAATAGAACAAGATTAGGTGACGTTTAAGTTTAACGGAGGGAAGGGGGGGGGTAGTAAAAGTATGTGTAACTTGCACTGTTGGTAGCAATTTGTTTTCCTGTTGTTCACGTTCGCCCATCAGCACAACTTAGGACATAGCTGTATATTCTCCTTTCATGGGATGAAATCTATGCGAAAATTTGAAATAAAAAATAGAAATAAAAAATGATAAAATGGATGTGTGCCTCGTACAGTCGATTTGTACTATACCAACCACCTCTTCTATTATTTACTGTATCATTACATAGTATTGTGATTTACTCATCCACAGGGCTGCCAAATAAGCCTACTCGTATTGTGCTTTTCCCAAACTGTGTCACTCCCTCCCTCTCCCTCTCCCTCCATTACTCACCGCATTACTTTATTGAGTTCTTGGGTCCAGGCCCTATAGGAGTGTTTGGAAAACGTAATTTTGCACCTCGTCCTGGGCAGAGTTTCAGACAGGGTGAGGCCAGGCTCCAAGTGTCACACCCAACACCGTCAGATACACCCTTCCCTCTCCTCCCATTTTTAAACCTTGGAACACGAATTAGTACGCAATGGGAGCTTCACCTGCGCAAGCTCATTAGCATGGTTGGACTCCCATAAGCCACCTTCACAGAGGTGGGGAGCAGTCCCTGGTGGTCTTGGCCAGAGTCGTTATGCACGACTCTAGTTCTTAATTTGAAGTACATGAAATATACATATTGGCAGATGTTTACCCAGGCAGCGCTATGGGATGGGTGGAATGAACGAGGATCTCCAATCACAGGGCAGGGGGCTTCCCGGCGGTCTCGGCAAAGCCATTATGCACAGCTATAGTTTTTAATCCTGGGACACGAAATTTTGTCCATCAGTAGGCTGTTTATCTGGACGTTTTAGGTAGGATGGAACTATTGACGTCCGCCTCACATTGGGTAATTTTTTTCCCCCTAAGAACACGAGTGTTTGCATAGTGATGGATCTTTGCTAGGGCCACGTTTTAGCCTGTTTCCTTTTTCTGTGATTCATCGTTTATGAACTACATATACATGCAAATAAAGGTATTTAAAAATGAGGAATAAATAAAAGTCATGAATCCGCAAGAAAATATTCTCTTTCTAGTTGTAGTGCATCTGTCTTAAAATTTTTTGTCAGATTAGGAATTCTGTATAAAGCTTTTTTTTTTTTTTTTTTTTTTTTTTTTTGCCTATCGACCATTGGGGCCGGAGCCCCTGGTCATTAAGGCAAATACATATATATATATATATATATATATATATATATATATATATATATATATATATATATATATATATATATATATATATGTATATATATATATATATATATATATATATATATATATATATATATATATATATATATATATATATATATATAGACATTGATACATATATACATACATATACGAACATATATATATATATATATATATATATATATATACATACATACTGTACATACATACACACATTCATGCACACGTACATATATATATATATATATATATATATATATATATAATAATTTTTATTTTATTTTTTTGTATTTTTTTATTTTTTTATTTTTTTTAAATATTTTTAACCTTATATTACTTATAAACAAAAATACCTAATCTAAAGACCCTAAAACTAATCACCTAACAGACAAATCGCTAACCTATACTAAATCCTAAGAGACAAATAACTAGACCTACAGTACACTAATGGTAAAAAAGCCTCGACCAAGAGAACACCATCGACTGCATATACAGTATGTAATGCCTTTCTACATTACATACCTGCACTCATCACCTGGTGACTGTCAGTCGAGGCACAACCTAATATAGGGGACATCAATATATGAAAGGGAACCAGACGAGTCAGGAACATTTCCATATACGTCAGCTGTCGGCCCTAATTAGAATAACTTAAGCAAGATGGTATAATGTATTTACATAATATGTACAAAAAGTGAAGAACCTCGCCCAACATTTCATCAAGTCTCTTTAACTGATAAGACTAATGAAATCATTGGCAGATTATTTTCACGGCAAGATCAAGTTGCCTTTACCTTACCCTGAATCATTTCTCCAGGTTTAGTTTAAATAGCATTTAAAAGAAAAAAAAAATCTTTTGATAATGTCGTATGTCATTGACAAAAGTCCTGTGACCTTGGCCAAGTCTTTGAAAAATAAATCTCGCCGTTCTTCCTTTACTTCGAAACCTTCATCTAACATTGGACAAAATCTGGTAAAAACTGTTAAGTTTACCTGGACATGTGACCTTGATCTTGGATGTATTGTTCAAAAAAAAAATCTTCCACAAAATGTGGTCAAAATGTCAAACATATTTTGTGTGTGTGTGTGTGTGTGTGTGTGTGTGTGTGTGTGTGTGTGTGTGTGTGCATGTGCGTGTGCGCGTGAGCGTGCGCGTGCGTGTGTGTGTGTGTGTGTGTGTGTGTGTGTGTGTGTGTGTGTGTGTGTGTGTGTGGACAGAGGCCAAAATCTTACATTGCCCTATGACCTTGGACTCTGACTGAGTGTTCTCAATACTGAATCCGTTCTGTCTTGTCTTTCTCTTAATCTTTCCTGAAGTTTGATCCGAATAAAGCCAGATCAGTTTTATGTTATACTGTCAACATTTCGACCTTGTCCTATAAGCATGACTTATGACTTATTGCTCCCAAAACAGTCTTTTCATCCTAACCGTACTCTACAAACTTCCGCCAGATATTGTTCAGCAGAATACAAACGGTTTAAGATGAATTGCCATGTGATCTTTTCTCATCCAGTTGTACTATAATCGTGGATCGATTCCTTGACTGACCATGAACATTTCCACTATGTTTGTTCAGATCAAGTCACAGGTGTATTTAGTTATTTGTTGACGAACATATGCGGGTCGAAATATAACCTTGTCCTTTGGCCTTGGCTTTTCGTTCATTTTTATCAAATTCTAATAGTGTACCTCCATCTAAATATTTCCCCAAACTCTCCCACAAAGTTTGGTCAAAGTGAGGCGGTATGTGTTTAAGCTGACCTTGTCATGTGACAGTGACATTTGACCTTGATTTGTAATTTTGAAATTTGAGTAATAATTAAAAAAAAAAAATAATTCATTCATCCTTATCAGACCCTGCAGCTTTCCTCCAAGTCTGTCCTAAACTGGAGAAATATTGCTTAAGTTTACCTCGCCATATGGTCTTGATTTATGACCTATTAATTACTACAACAATGAGTCAGCCCCTTGTATGACCCTCAACACTTATATCATCTTTGGTCTAAATAAAAAAGAACTTTAATTTCTTCTGTTTACAAGATCACACACACATGCAAGTTTTACTTTGTCTTGTAACCTTGACCTTTGACAGATTACTCTAAGAATTGCATCCCTCCTTCTTTGTCCCACTCCAAAACCTTGCTGCAGGTTTGCTCTAAATCGGGTAAAAAAATGTTTAACATGGCATTGCAATATGACATACACTACTAATATACGACACGACACGTGTCAACTTTGATCTAACCCTGAGACCTTGCCCTTTGACGGATCATGCTCAAAATCAAATCCCTGCTCTCTCTCTCTCTCTCTCTCTCTCTCTCTCTCTCTCTCTCTCTCTCTCTCTATCTATCTATCTATCTATCTATCTATCTATCTATCTATCTATCTCTTACCTTCCTTCTTTCCTTCCTTCTTTTTCCTTCTTTCTGTTTTTTCCCCACCGGAACCCTTTCACCCTGTTTGGTCCAAATTGGTTCACAGAGTTTTACGTTGCTTATGAGACGAATAATTAGTTTTATTTGTAAGTAATCAGTCGGTATTCGTACGTATTATATACCAAGCTACCTTTTTTGGTCTTTGACAGGCTCTCAGCAATTGGTCAAAGATGACGATACTGGCCAATGTGTGGAGAAGAAAGATCTAATTTTGGCTGCAGCCCACAAAAACAAGTACAGTCGTACTAAACAGTGTCATGGTCATGAGGACCAAATTTCTGGACGATGCTAAAACTCTCGGGGGTGATACATCTTGCGTTTCTAAAACTTTTGGGTGACTCACTGAATGGGTTGCTCCGGGTGCGTCCACACTAAAAATATGTTTTTTCTGTGTTTTTTGGTTTCGTAATATGTTAACATATATCTCTCAGTTTATCCTTCTGTTTATTTGTTTATCACTCTGACTATCTAAATATTATAGACGCAGACTATTGTGACGGGTGGCCTTTTAGGATGTTTAGACATTTCTGTCCATGGTCAATAATATCTCCTCGTACCACGACAGGCTGTCCATTCTTTCCCATAGAAGAAACAAGCACATACGAGTAAGTCCATCTCCTGACACCCTCAAAGAGGTCAACCACACACTCACCTGTTATCCCAAGACATCCACTACCAAGTCAAATACCAGAGTCTTCAAAATTGTCTTTCATTAAAAAAATTAGCTCAGAAACATTATATATTCTCATGATTCTGTTTTCGAAAATATGAAGAATTATCTTAAACATAGGAGACAGTACTTCTTAACAAATTTTCTCAAAAGAGAAACCAATGACTATTCCGATATTTTCAATAATGTAGTTGTCCTGTGCCTCACAGTGCAGCACCTCCAGTGTCTTCCTCTTATATTTCCTCTCCTCTTTGCGTCCTCACGCTTTTACTTTTTTTCTTCCTTTTATCTGATCCGCTCATCTCTTCAGGGAATCATCTCATCATCTCCTCCTCTTACACATCTGCGTCCAGAATTTTTCCTGATACTCATCTTCGTCTTCCAGCTCGCATTCCTTGCACTTGTCTCTGGCCTCGTCATTATTTTCTTAGCGAGGAATGTTATGTCTACAACCTTTCTTTATTTATAATGCATCTCACTCTGGGCATAGAATAGACAACAGTTCTCCTTTGCACAGTCAGTATCGTATGAGCAACATCCTAATCCTATATCCCACTAATATCTGGCGTGTTGGGATTCAGTACAGTAACCTGGAGGCATTTTGGTTAATGTTTATGTTTCCTGGCATTCACTTTGTGTGTCACTGTTAATGTAATTTTAAATTGCGTGATTTAATCCATATTTTCAGTGGTTCATACATGCAACATATCAGCTCAAGAAATCTATAATTCCTCCTGCCTTTGACCTCTAGTCGTTTAAACGAGGAGCATCCTGGCATTGCAAATAAACGGATCTTGAATTCGACTGTTTTTTTTGTTTTGTTTGTTCTTGAAAATAACGTTTTCGGGCGTCAAGCATTTAGTTATTTTTTCTTTGCTTAGTAATAAAATATCACCAGTGAAATGGGCCACATAATCACTGACTACACACAAGTCCGAGAAATTCTGGAATCACATGAACTTCAGTTTAAGAGGCAGCAAAATATTTCAAAGTTCAGTTGCAACGGGTTTTAAGAGCTGATAGCCTTGAAAGTATTATATTGTACAGTACTTCTCCTTAACCGAACAGTGGAAGAACTCTAGTTGAAGGACGCCTCGTGCTAATCGCCTTGGTTGGAATCTAAAGGGCAATTGGATTTTTGTTTTATTAAGTATGATACCGCCATGTATGTCGGTTGCTTTACTTGGGCTCAAAAGCTCTGGAATATGGAAACCAAGACATTGATCCTCAAACGCTCTGGGTCATTTGAGGAAATAGTAAAAGACTGATCGTTATTGGTTGACTAAAACATTCGTATACCTTACATCACCATCATTATCATCATCATCATCATCATCCAGACGCCCCTTCCCAGTCCAGGGTGGGGTGAGGTAGCATCTTTCTCCAACTAAATGAGTCACACTCTAATTCACTTATTATTCAAGCCCACGGAATTCTGGCTTCACCTGAGAGGTCTAAAAACATCTCGCCTACCTAACACAGGTGTAAGAAATCTACGACGTTTTCGTTTTTTTTTTTTCTCTCTCTCTCATGACATTGACGGTTTTCTCCCCAGTAAAACTTATTGTTTTTGTTCTCTCTCTCTCTCTCTCTCTCTCTCTCTCTCTCTCTCTCTCTCTCTCTCTCTCTCTCTCTCTCTCTCTCTCTCAGATGCTGCCATTGCATAGGGAGAGTAAGTAAGGATCTGCGAATGTGTTAGCTAAGTGGCAGCAGTGTAAGAGGTGGACAGAAAGCTGTAGCAACTACATAAGAGAGATGATATTGTGACCATTCCCGGTATCGTGGCAGCGGGGCAGGTATGATGATGACAGTATAAGGTAAAAAGTTTCTTGAACCAGAAATATTGCATTTCGTAAGTTATGATTTAAAAAAAAAAAGTCAGTAAAAAATAATATGAAATCCAACATGCAACAGCACTTCCTGTTACCACTAATTATACTTGTTTACACTAAGCTGGCCACGATTTTCGGCCTTTGTAGCATTTTATGTATCACAGTGGCAGAAAAGACAATGCTACGGCTGTACAACCATTCCACTGCACTTCTTCATGACTAGCGTCATATTCTAGTGTTAACCTCGTGTTGCAACTCAGCCTTCAATTATGGAGATATGGCAATTTTAGGCCAGGTTAAAATAAAATGGGTATTGGTTGAAGGTTGATATACCATATTCATATTTAATCCTTTTTACACAATCTCCCAGCCTGCAAAACTTCTGAACCGATACAGAGAGCATCGTAACTTTAGCGTATATTGTTGTGGAATTTAAGCATACAATCATACAGGAAAAAAAAATCCTCTGTTTGAAACACTCTCCATTTATGTGCCATAAAGCTATAAATGTAAATATGAATAAAGGAATATTTATTTTAAAATAATTACTTATGTATTTATAACGCCTTCACCACGAATACGAATGTTATGCCTTACTCATTGTACAGCCAAGAGATTCTATGTACAGGCTATAAAAAAATTCTCGGCACCCTTACGGCACGACACATTATGCCACACAACACGAGACATTCTGAATCATCTCCTGAATTACGGTACGTGGTTGTTATCTCTGGCCCTGTGTTGCTTGTGTGTGTTAATTCGCCCGCTAATGATGAAATCTAGTGGGAGATGGCGAGAAAAACAGGGGTACCAACCACACTACGTATTCACGCCGTCCATTATTGTAACTGATTGTTGCGAAGGGTATCAGAACAAGGGGTGCCGAAAAATTTTTGAGAGGGTATACCTTAGGTAAGACCTTTATAGCGAACGGATAATGCTGACCGTGTCCAAACCTTTAACGATAAGTTGATCCCCTCAAAGCTTCTAAGCCCTGAACTAATTCAAATCATTTGGTAGTATTCAGGACGTACAGAAGGTGGTACCATAAAGTGATTAACAACTCGGCCGTACGTTACTTAGATGAAAAGTTAGTGGAGGCCTTGGATGACAAGAATAAGAATTAGTACAGGCGTATAAAGTGAATGAAACATCAGAACATTTAAGTGAATGGGTTAGAGAGGAAAGTGAGTCGGAAAAGAAATTCTCATTATAAAAGGAGTGACTAATGGTGTGAATTATGATGACTGAGAGAGGGAGGAGGGGAGACATGGCTATAAGATGATGATAATAAAAGTTAAACGACAAACACTTGCAATGAATCATTGTTAAGATTTTTCCATTGACATTCTGTCTGTGTTAGTTTTGAAACCAAGCTTATCGATCCCCAAGACATAAATCGTCAAGAAAAAAGGAATTTGTAATAAGAGGACTCAAACTCCTACGCAGCTAAAATATGTAAAATTGCATAATGTTTGAATGGCTTTATTTTCATTTTCAACTCCCCATGGGATAACGTCTTATTCAAGTTAATTCTTGAGGTATCGCGGGACGAATACAACCCGTGAAGGTGCGCATATTATGAAAGGAGGCGTTCTCTGTGGATAGCTGCAAGTCAGATACTTCTAGAAGCTGAATGTGGGGGCATATCAGGGGTAATGGACCGTGTTGGTTGGCCAGTATGAGCGTTCTGATTATGGGGCATGACAAGAATAGTACGGCGTGCAGGATGGCCAGTATGAGGGTTCTGATTGGGGGAAAAGGCACCGGTAATACTCTTTAGGTTGGTCAGTATGAGGGTACTGATGGTGGGACAAGGCACTGCTAATACCCCAAGTAGGTTGGCCAGCAGGCAGTACTTCTTTGATTTTCCCTGGAATGATTATTGCTTCCATGGCCGAGAGCCATCTGAGTATGACTTGCGCATTACGGAGGTTATTCTCTCGGGCATGAAAGCATACATTATTTTCTCATATCCTTTGACTAATGCAAGCAAGCCTTGGTTTAATCTCGCTTGTTCTAATGCTGTCAGCAACAAGGAGAGGGCCTATAAAAGGTACCAGAGCCAACACACCACTTAATCACATAATTTTTACGTTTCTGCCTGGTTCGTGCTAAGTCTGTTCTTTGCTCTGCTAAAAATAATTTCATCCGTACTAAATGCTCTCAACTCTCCAACTCGAATTCTTCCCGCTCCTTCTGGCACCTAGCCAAAACCTTTCTAGAAACTTTACCTCATCATTCTTCCCTCCTCTTTTCTACTCTGATGGTTCTGTAGCTAATTCTTCTACTGATGAAGCAGATATCTTCACTCAGATTTCTCCTCCAATTCCACCTTAGACGATTCCGGTGCTGTTCTTACATCACTTCCCCCCTCTGACTTCCTCATGGCTGAAATAAAAATGTCATCAGCTGATGTATTTTCTGCCATCACAGGCCTTAATACTAACAAGGCATATGGGTCTGATGGAGTCCCTCCTGTTGTTCTCAAGAACTGTGCTTCTGTGCTTACACCCTGCCTAGGCAAACTCTTTTGCCTTTGTCTGTCAACTTGTACCTTTCCTTCTTGCTGGAAGTTTGCTCTCATTCAGCCAGTTCCAAAGAAGGGTGACCATTCCCAACCCTCTAACTATTGTCCAACTGCTTTAACATCCTGTATCTCAAAAGTTCTCGAGTCAATTCTTAATCGAAAAATTTAAAGCATCTTTCCTATCACAACTTTCTTTCTGATCGTCAGTATGGGTTCCGTCAGAGATGCTCCACTGGTGATCTTCTCACCTACCTTTCAGACACCTGGTCATCCTCCTTGAGGGACTTTGCCGAAAGCTTTGCCATTGCACTTGACATCTCAAAGGCTTTCGATCGAGTCTGGCATAAATCTTTAATTTCCAAACTGCCCTCTTACGGTTTCTATCCTTGTATCTGTGCCTTCTTCTGATATACTAGAGCACTAGCCGTGTGTGTGTGTATGTGTGTGTGTGTGTGTGTGTGTGTATTTTGGGCAACCGAAACTACTCATTGAAATCGCACTGAAATTGGCACAAAAATCGCAAAAAAATCGCTGATGTGAAAAAACTGGGTCCCATCACGATTGAAAAAATTTTACTATATTAAATGAGTGATCAGATTTTGACCAAAAAACGCCGCTTTCGGCGCCCGGCATAGGATCTCCATAGAATTTTTTGCCCATAGCTACAGCAGCGTGAGAGCCCTCTGCAGGAGCAAATGCGAGGGGCCCGAAGGGCCCACGAGCACTTGTCTGTTCTATAGCTTCCATTCTGGTCGTTCAACAGCCGCTGTTATAGACGGCCATCGTTCTTCTAGATTTATCAACAGTGGTGTTCCTCAGGGCTCTGTCCTATCATCAACTCTCTTCCATTTATTCATCAATGACATTCTATGCTGTACATCTAACCCCATCCACTCGTACGTTGATGACTCCACTCTTCACCTTTCCATTCGGTACCCGCAACGTCCACATCAACAGTTACTTCAACAAACAAGGGATGAGGCTATGGCACATGCAATGTCTGACTTGGCTCATATCTCTGAGTGGTACAAAAATAATCTTGTTGTTTTTAATGCATCAAAGACTCAGTTGTTACACATATCAACCCGATAAAATCTTCCACAGGTGTACCCACTAATGTTTAAAAATATTCAGCTTAATCCTGCATCATCCTTGAACATGCTTGGGGTTTCATTCACTCGGGACATATCTTGGAAAGATCATAATGAATCTCTTGTAAAATCTGCTTCTAAGAGATTAGGTGTGCTAAGCCGACTCTGTTCCTTCTTTACCCCTGCACAATTGTTGACTCTATACTCGGGTTTTATCCGCCCCTGTGTGGAGTACAACTCCCATGTGTGGGGAGGTTCCCCACATACAGCTTTTCTTATTAGGGTGGAGGCAAAGGCTTTTCGTTTCATTAACTCTCCTTCTCTTACTGGCTCCCTTCAACCTCTGTCTCTTCTCCGCACTGTTGCATCTTTATCTCTTTTCTATCGCTGCTTCAATGGTCACTGCTCCTCTGAACTGTCTGCTTGCATTCCTCCACCTCTACGACGGGTGCATAGCACCGGTCTAGCAGCAAACTATCATCCCTTTTCTGTCGAACTCTCTAATGCAAGAGTTAACCGTTACTCC
Organism: Coenobita brevimanus; assembly: GCF_032717465.1. Taxonomy (NCBI): domain Eukaryota; kingdom Metazoa; phylum Arthropoda; class Malacostraca; order Decapoda; family Coenobitidae; genus Coenobita; species Coenobita brevimanus. Next base: position 6,414,698 of record NC_137042.1, read on the forward strand.
CAGTCCTTCATTTATCCAACAGGTCAACTGTGGAACTGTCTCCCTCTGTCCGTATTTCCTGTTTCCTACGATCTCCAGTCTTTCAAACACAGTGTGTCCAGGCATCTCGAAATGATCGGATCTTGAATTTGGCTCTCTCTCTCTCTTGTATTTTGTTTTTCTTTTGGAAGGAACAGTTATTGCGGGCTCATGGCCTTTGGTTCCTTCTTCCTAGCATAAAAAAAAAAGTATGAGGGTACTGATGGTGGGACAAGGCACGGCTAATACTTCATGTAGGTTGGCCAGTATGAGGGTACTGATGGTGGGACAAGGCACGGCTAATACTTCATGTAGGTTGGCCAGTATGAGGGTACTGATGGTGGGACAAGGCACGGGTTATACTTCATGTAGGTTGGCCAGTATGAGGGTACTGATGGTGGGACAAGGTACGGGTTATACTTCATGTAGGTTGACCTGTATGAGGGTACTGATGGTGGGACAAGTCATGGGTAATAAACCGTGTAAGTTGACCACAAACACCACGGAGTGACCACAAATGAATTGTCTCCACGTCACCCAGTCCTGTCATCTGGCTGCAGTTTCTCCAACCTCTGATATAACTCTCCACCCAGCCCCTCCGTCTCATCCTCGGCCTCCTTCCCCCACCCCTCTCAATGTCTCTCGCATACTCTCTACCAGTAAAAAAAAAAAAAAAAAAAAAAAAAGTATCGTAATACAGATCTACAAAAACAATTTCTTTCGGATTACAGCTACACACACACACACACACACACACACACACACAGGCGGTGGCCCAATCGGTAGAGAGGTGGCCTGCAGTCCTACCGGACCCAGGTTCGAATCCCGGCTGGGGCAGGGAACAGTTTAAGGATTTGAATTTCATTAAATCAGGCTTTACTGATCTACCAGAAGACCCGCCGACATGTCGTAAAAATACCCCCTCTAATACCAATACACCAGTCCTGTATGAGACAGCCCTAGCATGTATTCAGTATGGACGGTGGGTGTTAGCGCCGAAGTGGTGACATGTAGAGGTGTATGGTATGTAGGAGGACTACTGGGCCTTGATAGCAGGCTGTGAAGCCTATGCCCAGAGTCGGACACATAAAACACACACACACACACACACACACACACACACACACAACAACACTATACCCTTTTTACTGTACCTTGGCCTACAACTGTCATCTCTGCGTCTGGATTGCTGAGTGTGTGGCATTACGAGTATTAAGCTAGTCACGAAATTGTGCTATAGATAATAAGCAGAGCCGTAGCACTGTCTTTTCCTGTCACTGAGCAAAGTGAAATAAACTGCAAAAGGACGAAAATGTAGGCCAGGTTAAGGTAAATGGAACAAAGACAAAATATTTTTTCAAAGGTGCAGTCCCATGAGGAATACAGTGGTGATTCTAACCACGTCATTAAAGTGGTTGCAGTAACCCCTCGAAAATAACATACGGATAGTAGCACAGAAGGGATATTACTACCAAAGATAATAACTGAGGCTGAGTTTATGAAGTATTGTTACAGCAGGGAATTACTGTGGAGAGCCCCATACAGCCAGAAGAATTTAAGATTAGAAAAATCCCCTCATATAAAAGGGTATTTTTCTTACATGAAAGGATAAATCTGAAAGTTAATATGATGGTAAAAGCACAAATATATCATAGGAGGGAGAATTTTAAAAAATGGGAATGGAGAGAGAGAGAGAGAGAGAGAGAGAGAGAGAGAGAGAGAGAGAGAGAGAGAGAGAGAGAAAGAGTGAGAGAACAAAGGAACGAATTATTAAAGAGGAGGGATGCGAAAAAGTTTTAATTACAGGAGAAAGAACGAAAAGAAGCGTTAAAAATAAGATGATATGTAATCAAGAAGGATACAGGCGGGAATCATACAGCAGAATGGTTGAAATAAAGTAATGACAGTTACCGGTTGAGGACAGGGAAGAAGGATGAGATATAGGCGGTGGTTAACACATAGTCCTAGACTCCCACGGGTCAATAAAGTATTGGTTGAGAATGTACAAACATTCGTTAAAAGTCTTGACGTTTGACAATCTCATGTTTGCAGCGGGAGGCGGTGGCTCAATCGGTAGAGAAGTGGCCAGAAGTCCTACCGGACCTAGGTTCACATCCCGGCTGGGGCAGGGATCAGTTTATGGATTTGAATTTCACAAGATCAGACTTTACTGATCTACCAGAAGACCCGTCGACATGTCGTATAAATACCCCTGCCAATACCAATACACAAGTACTGTATGAGACAGGCCTAGCATGTATTCAATATGGACTGTGGGTGTTAGCGCCCTAATTGTGACATGTAGAGGTGTATGGTATGGAGGAGGACTACTGGACCTTGGTAGCAAGCTGTGAAGCCTACGCCCAGAGTCGGACACATAAAAAATAATAATAATAATAAAGAATAAGGTATAACTGTTATTCTTGTCAGATTCAGGTAGTTTTCCTGTATTGTTTGTCTGGTTGTGTTAGTGTGCTGTCAAACTGCGATCTGCATCCAGCATTACAAGGGCCTTTCCACTATCAGACCTTACTCATTTGCTGGAATCTGTGCTCTGTCTCTTGGCTGAAAGCAGCCTGGGAACGTTGAGGTTGATTCGTGTTCCCTGATTTAATTCATTATTCACAATAAAGTCTAACGATGAAGGGGCTTGGAACATCCCTAGTAACGCTTTCATCGTTGAGCAGGAGTTTCAAAGAGTGCAAGAGCCATGGAAATAACTTTCCCTTGACTTGTGGTAACCTGGCAGAGAGGAAAGTCAGGTAATAAAATAGATTAATCTCAGGGGAAGGAGTTCACTACAGGAAGCTCTAGGGATTTCAGTCGTTACTTACTGGATCTGAACTCACACTTCTTTTAGAGAGACCTTATGCGTGGCTTAAATGAACATAGAAAGAGAGAGAGAGAGAGAGAGAGAGAGAGAGAGAGAGAGAGAGAGAGAGAGAGAGAGAGAGAGAGAGAGAGAGAAAGAGAGCAGAGTACTTGGACCCCTATGCCAATATATAAACAGCCGGTAACATCAAATACTATTATTCATCAGGGATTGGGGTAAAACCAAAACCTTATGAGGTTTCCAAAGGTGATTTTAGATTTTTTTACACGAGAAGCAATTCAAGAGAAAAATAACGGAATATTAAACGCCTTTGGCAAGACATGACAGATAGGGAAATAACTTCTGGTTGCAAATCCGTGGCATATGAAAATTATGAAGAGTTGCGGATTTTGGTATTTTGTCCCACGTATGAGTTGTTATTAAGCGTCAGAGTATGAGATTAATTTACTGGAAGCTAAACGCCGCTTGAACAACTGATTTAATTTTACTGCGAAACCCGCATCACTTAGAACTGTACCATGAAAATGCCCGTCATGATATCCGTCTCAGATTTCACAAAAGGGTTACACTGGGTCCTTTCCCTGCTTCTGTACTCAGAATCCCGATTCATATAAAATATATCATAACATCCGCCATCATGCTTTCCTGAACCACTCTGCTTTCCAAACCATTACCACAGTTATTTACCTCTTTCCTCTGCCATTGCGCTGATTACTTATACTTATCCACTACTATCAGTCTCACTTCATCAACACAACACAATTATAGCCACCTTCTTTCTCATCAACATCACTTTACTTAAGCGAATTGGTTCTGGTGTCCAAAGTGTTTGTAAGATTAATACCGTTTGCTGCTGATGCGATTTACTAATCTCAGAAGCTGCTATAAGAGTATAGTATATGCTTTTATGTTTTAATTGTCCCTTTAAATACAGTTATTTCAGTAATATGATACTTGAATATAATATTAAAGGTGAATTACTTCCTTGATTATAACAACTTTGGAAGCCTCTTTCAGTGTTTTGTATGCGATCTATCTGATACAAATGGGAGCATAACAAACTATTGCCAGATGAAATGATAGATAGGCTGCTCGTTGGCAGGGACAATTAGAACGCGGAGAGACTTTTTTTTTTTTTTTTTAATGAGAATAGAATGAAAACTCTGTCTGAAACAGTAAGCACCCACTGGCGGGGGAGAGAAGTGTGAAGTACGCTTGGCCTGGGTGTTTGTGGAGAGAGAGAGAGAGAGAGAGAGAGAGAGAGAGAGAGAGAGAGAGAGAGAGAGAGAGAGAGAGAGCAGAGGGTTGATGGAAGTAAGCATAGTGAGGAGGAATGTGTGTCCAAGGAGAGGACTGAGTGAGGGACCAGAGGGTAGGTGGGTGTAAATAGCCATGGTAAGGAGGAATGTGTGGACAGAGGGAATGAGTGAAGCAGCAGAACACATTTGGGGTTGGGACAATATTGTGAGGGCCTCTCGCTCCCCCACCGTAATGACAACATAAATCTGTCTCCTTCATAACAACACCATCTGGGCACACGGGCGGCAAAACCACATTTCTTCAATTTTTTGTAGTTTATGCGCTCGTGTGTTACACATACGCTGGGACCGGAGATGTCGTTGTTCTGTTCGTGGCCGATATGGCCGGTGCAAAGAACTGCTATATCTTTTTTTACCTTCCATATTGAGATTTTTAACCCAATAGGAAAAAGGGAATTTATGCTTATCAGCGCATAAGAACCTTGAAAATTTTCTTTATTCATCATTATCTGTGTAATCATCTTGTTACCTATTTCACATAAGTATTACGAGAGTAAATGATGGCGATGTGGAGACGATGAAAAATTAAAGACTGACTAGGAAATTGTGCACGTGAGTGAGCAGGAGGGAAGAAGAGACCGAAGCTGCGATGAAGGGATGTGTTCAAGGGTATATTGGATGGCGAGAGTGGGTGAGCTGAAGAGAGAAGGCAGCTTAATGGCAGACAATAGATACTATGAAGTCTATTCTTTTGTGGCCGCCCCTTACGGGAATTTGGCGTCTGGCAATAGACAGGCATATAACGGGAAATGTGTCGCCAATACAGTACACATATACAGTGCTTCGTCTTTAAGTACAGTCACATCAGTTCGTGTGTCGTGAGATGCCAGATGAATGAGAGACTGGTGTGCTTACCATTGTTACATTGGTCTTGGAGAAATCTGAAACATATATCGTCCTTTCGTCCTGAATAATGAACCTACATTGCCTGTCCTGTCCTGCCATTAACCATTCTATCCTAGCCCATATTCAACCAAGTATGTCACAACCAGTCTATTTTCCATACAACAGACTAATGATAAAGAAAATAGCAAGTTATTCTAAATGGATTGAGAAGTTTAAAGCTGACAGTAATATAGAGATTCCAAAATTATCCACAATTCAAATGCTGTCTGGGTCTCTAAGACCCTTTACCATGAGATGCGGTAGATACTTCGTTGTCACTAACTGGAGGCAATAATACTCAACAAGAGTACACATTTCTTGGGTAGTGATGTAAAAATAATCTTTATAACACTTTCAGTGCGTTAGTAGAAATTTGGTGTTATATTCTGGTTAGTGTTAGAGGATAATATTCATCACACAAAAAACTTACTCAGTCAAAGTGACAGGCTGGACATGAGTTACTAGACTACTCCAAGTAGGCCGTACCCTACATGCAGTCCACTGGATGGTGTCAGTTTCTCTGATATAATGGGAAAGAGAGTGCCTGGGAAAATACCGAAAGCATTACAGGAGTGAGAGTAAGAATGATTGGGGAACTTTACATACCAACACTGCGTAAATTATGCTGTATGTACTCCCGTGCAGTGGATCCGTTACTCTGCTGTACAAGAAATCGAAGAGACTGGGAAAATACTGAAAGAACTGCAGGGGACGTGTGGAAATCACTTACAGCGCTCACGGATACTAGCCTTACACGGTGGAGGGGATGTGAAGAGAGGAGTGAGGCTGAGCTGGTGGCGTGATGGGAGAGTCTGCACCTGTGTTCTGCCACTTGTCGTGTGAATGTAGTAAAGGTGTACGGAATTCTACCGTTATGTTGTTGATAGTGTTATGGTGGCTGTCAGCTGCTCTTGAGAAAGATGTTGAGATTCATTATCTCATATAATTCTTGAAGTTACTGATTGGGATTGTGTATTTAATGAATTTTCGAAATACTGTTGACACGCGGATGAAGATACACCGGCTCCAAAGTAGATATTGTACCAAAGTTCAAGTGAATAAAACAAAAAAGATATGTTTTCACTCTTTCAGGATTCGGACAAACCTTATCTACAGTATTTTATTATTCGTATCGACAGAACACTTTATTTAACGTAAAATGAATATTTTATCTAACGTATAATGAAAATTATATTGTGAATGTAGTGGCCGTTTTATTCAACGTTGAGTGAACGTTTTATCCAACGTGGGGTGGTAATCATTCCTACGTGGTTCAGAAACAGTTTATAGTAAGTATGAGGACATGAAAGGCTTAGCAGGCATAACATTTAATATCCAACTGCGTTTCACTGAAGGAAAACGATATATCCCACTTTCCTACAACCTGAGTTTTTGACTGAAATCGCATTTCATCTGGGAATAACAAATTCACTCATTTCTATTCATGTGGTGTCTGCTTACCTCCTATATTTTTCAGAGTAGTCAGAAACGGAGAGTCAACTGCTATTGTCATCCGTTTCTGAGAGAGAGAGAGAGAGAGAGAGAGAGAGAGAGAGAGAGAGAGCATAAAGATTCGTTGACCAGGTGAGTTTAAGAAATCCTAGGATAATGATCGTTTATTGCATTGCAGATCAGGGTACAAAAGGTGAGTAGCTGTGTACAGATGAGAACTGCGTGCCTGCTATGAAGGGAGGTGGCATGTAGGCAAGGAGTTCAGGATAATCATGTGTTCATTTTGCTGGTGATGGGAAAGTGGCAGGTGCTACAATACGGGGAACAAAGTAAGGATTAAGTAGTTAACTGGGAGCTGGCAGATGGTAAACCCTCCCAAACAAGGGATCAATTATTCTTCAGAGAGAGGTATATAAGGTTCCTTGTACATCAGCAACTGTGCAGAGGTAAACTACAAAGCACTCCGGGAGCGCATGCCTACGCCAATGCCATTCTAGGATCCGGAACTGCCCCCAAATTTTATCATTCTTTTTTGTCCCATGGCCCACTCTTCCACAAAATTTCACTGAAATTCATCGAGAACTTCTTGAGATATCGTGTGGACAAACAAACAAAAAATTCCTGGATCCGGATGATGACCCGGATCACCACCAAAATCTAATGAATTGTTCTCTAGGCCACTCCCTACCCGTCCAAAAAATTTCAGCACAATCTGTTCATAACTTTTCGAGTACTCCTGCTAACAGACAGACAAACAAACCAATGCCTGCAAAAACAACCTCTTGGCCGAAGTAGTAACTGAAATACGTGCATTTAATTTAGGACATGGAACTCTTAGTAGCTCATTTTTCAAGAGACGAAATGAGATAACCCTCATAAGAGTCATGGGAAAAAGACATCGAGATCTTTATGAGGTGTTGACGGATTGAACTGTGTATGTGACTGAAGGCAACCAGAGCTTTGTCGAAGACTGTTGCCTGTAAAATAATGGTAAGACTGAGTTGCTGAGGCATTAATAATAACATTTGCTGTTTATTCAGAATTAAATGTGTTACCTAAATTTCTTTGCATGGCTGATTGCTGGTATTCTCTTTAAAATGTTTGACCCAGAAATTTGGTGTACTGAATACATACATGCATTATCAATCCGTTCTTTTAAAAGCATTTGTTTTATTCATAAAAATATTAATCCTTAACATACTGGTGAAGGGTATTTTTAAAATAACTAAGCTAGGCATTTTCAAAAGTTAATTAAGAAGATAGCCCTCAGGTACAGAGCTATGAGTTGAGACTGTGGGCTGATAGGCAGAGGAAGGTATGCTAAGTACCCTTCCAGCATAACCATGTGCAAAGGAACTATGGCCACTAATGAGATAAAAAGTTAAAAAAGGTTTGGTAATACTACAAATGTATTTACTGTCATTCTCCATGCAGTCATTTGTCACCTAATAATCTACAGTGGCTGGAGACGTTCAAGGGTTTTAAACATTCTACTGGGAAGTTTAACCCATCGCATCTCGGCAGATTTTTCACCCATGCCCCCCCCGCCCACAATCCCGGCAATTTTTTCGAGAAGTTTTTTTTGGGGAGGGGGACTATAACCTCCGCTTTTTATGAGAAACATTGGAAGATACCAAAAAAGTGCTCACCTGAGCTTTGAAATGGGCTATACAGGTGGCCCTTTAAACACCTGGTACTGTGTTCTCAGGAGCCACACTGCAGCTGTAGTGCGGCTGTCACGTTTTCCATGATAGTGGTATCTATTGCAAACCACTCAGAATAGGTAGATATTTGTTCATTTGGTACGATTTTATTTGTAGTACAAGAATATATTGGTTTTCACACAATAATATGGGCGATATAAGCGTTGTTTCACTCACTGAATGCATGAACATATCACACCTTCCTTGGCGATGTTACTCCCTCATCACTTCTGCTGGTTTCTTCCTCTGGCACCACATAATCTTTTTCCTCCACATCGTCATCGATTGGGGAATCACTATCGCCTTGAGTTTCGTACCGTGACACAATATGTCCTTACTGGCCAGGTCAGTCACTGCTAACAGGTTAGTTGCTGGGACAATGGCGTGTGGGGTCACGTGGTGTAAGGCAGTGTTGCAGCCTGGCAGCGGGAAGAGGAAGGTCTCCCACGTATGTCTACTGAAAATCACGTGAAACTTGAAAAATGTGCAAATAATGGAACACACAATTGCAAAATGTATGGGTACATTGATGGGACTAAGCATGACAAAACGTTATAACGTATCCTTACGTTAATGGGATGTGGCGGGTTAAATGTAACTTTGGTGCAACTTCATTAGTTTATTAATTCTCAGTTAAGTATTAAAAAAAATAAAAGGCCAACAGTAATTTTAACATGGCAGCTGCATGATAGTGTTTATCAAAATATTAGTATTACAACTATTCAGAAACTGTTTTTTACAACATGGTGAAGGAAATGTTTTGAAATTACTGGCCATATCTGGCCCACTGTTAAGTCATAAATCATAAGTGAATTTCATCTGTCATCCTTTCCTTGGTGCAATCTTCGACAAGATCACTCTATGCATTCCAAATTCATAGCCTGCATATGAAAACTACCATCTTTCCTGCATCCAGTGCTTCAGCCTTTCCCAGTTTTCCTCTTAGTGCCTGACATCTCTCTCTCTCTCTCTCTCTCTCTCTCTCTCTATCTATCTCTCTCTCTCTCTCTCACCGTGATGGAAGCATTTTTCTGCTGAAAATCCATCTCCTCCATCTCTCTCCATTGCCCCTCCAACACTCCACTCCACAGTCATGCACTTCCACTAAAAATGTTTGCAACACTTTGTTACAAGAGGGTCTGTATGCATAAAAGATTCATGTAAAACAGTTATACAAGTTTGTAGAGAAGAAAAATGCAACCCCCCAAAAAAAAAGATGGTTCCCGAAAGTTAAAAGAGAGAGAGAGAGAGAGAGAGAGAGAGAGAGAGAGAAGGGAAAAGCATGATGCAATGCTCGGTTTAGCTTTCGTTTTCCAGTGTGCTTCTTGAAAATCCTTTACTTTTCACTAAAAGAGGTCTTTTGTCAAACTTTCAGTAAAAACTGAGTTTGAAGCCCGGGTGAATCAGAAAAGCAGCCGTCTTTGTGAAGAGAGTATTGAAGAATTTTTAACCCTATTATTGTGACAGACGATTTCTGTATGCAGACTAAAGTACCCTGCCGATATGAAGAATTATTTTCTAAAGGCGTAATAATACTCAAGGCATTAGTATTTAGAAAAAAGGAAACTAAGGAAGTGAAACAAGGAGAAAAGTATGAAGGTGCAAGGTGCCAAGAAAATGTGTTGACAGTAAGAACCCAACATTTTTTTCTTTTCTATGTGTCTGACTCTGGGCATAGGCTTCACAGCCTGCTTTCAAGGCCCAGTAGTCCTCCTACGTACCGCACACCTCTACATGTCACCACTTCGGCTCTAACACCCATCGTCCATATAGAATACATGCTAGGGCTGTCTCATACAGGACTGGTGTATTGGTATTAGTGGGGGTATTTTTACGACATGTCGGCGGGTCTTCTGGTAGATCGGTAAAGTCTGATTTTTAAGAAATTCAAATTCTTAAACTGTTCCCTGCCTCAGCGGGATTTGAACCCGGGTCCGTTAGGACTACAGGCCACCTCTCTACCGATTGAGCCACCGCCTCATAGCTTTGACAATAATATTAATTACATGTTCTTGAGCGACCCGTTACATATCAGGGACGTTCCTGAAGTTAAGTAAAATCGTTCCAAGGTTATATGATTTAATGAGAAAAAGCGAAATTGAATATAATGAAAATACTTGAGAACAAAACATCTTTCTAAATTTGAAATATATCCTGTGGTGGCAGAGGAATACACAACAAAAAGAACTATTCATCCTGCAAGAGTTTATGTGAAATAGTGTACTCCGTTGGGGAAAAAAAAATGAGAATTGGTAGATTAACACAATGTAACTAAATTTTATTTTGACCACAACTGTGTAACAGTTGCATTAACACAATGTTACGTTACAGCCACACTTGCATAACAGTTGCATTTACTCAGTGTAACTACAATTGCATTAGCACGATGTAACTGCAGTTATGATACAATTTTCCTACAATTATGTTACTTTCACAGTATCATGAATTTCACTTAATTAGTTTCCAAGCTGATTGTAGTATGTATATAGCATACATTAACCTGCCACGTCTCGACCAATTTTTCACCACTGACCCTCCCCCAATCCTGGCAGATTTTTGAAAAACTTTTTTTTTGGCTAAAACCTCTAGTTTTTATGAGAAGCATTGGAAAATGCCTCCAAAAGTGTTCATCTGAGCTTAGAAATGGTCTAAATAGGTGACCCTTTAAACATCTGGTACCAAGTTCTCTGGAGCCATGCTGCAGCTGTCGTGTTTGCTATGTAGCCGTAACAATTGCAAACCACTCAAAATAGGTAGAAATTTGTTAATTTGGTATGAATTTATATGTAGTACAAGAATATATTGGTTTTCACACAATAATATACGCGATATAAGCGTTGTCTCATTCATTGAACACATCAACATACTGCACCTTCCTTGGCAACGTTACCTCCTCATCATTTCTGCTCGTTTCTTCCTCTAGCACCATGTAAACTTTGTCCTCCACATTGTCATCGATTGGGGAACCAATCTCACCTTGACTTTCATACCGTGGCATGACATGTTTTTAGTGGCCAGATTACTGGTAACAGGTGAGTTGCCAAGACAATGGCATGCGGAGGGGAGTAGGTCATGCGGGGTAATGCAGTGTCCCCACCTGGCGGCAGGTAGAGGAAGGTGTCCTGCATCTATGTACCAAAAATCATGCATGAAATTTGAAAGATGTGCAAATGACAGACCTTGCAGTTGCAAAAAGTGTAAACATGTCGTCGGGACTGAGCGTGACAAAACACTGTAATGTGTATACATGCTGATGGGATGCGGCGGGTTAATATGTTACTACAATATGTACTGTACTATCATTTGTATGACAGCTTTTGTGACCGAGCGATATGTAGGCATTAGAGGCACTAGTACAGGCTATATCTCATTTCACAATGTGCAGTATGTAGTGTCCGCTGGAGACATACACAGCTTTTCAAAAGGAGTATCAATCCACTTGATGTATATCCACAATCCTTTTGTCCCAGACCATCAAGAATGTCTTAACACATGATGTATCTCAAACAGTCTCTTTGTAGTCCAGATGAAACCATGGAAATCTACCACACACTACATCCCGATCAAGCCGTACATATTCTCAGATTTCAGAAAGCATAGAGACAGAGAGCCTGAGAGTACGATCAAGGGCAGAAGGCAGGAGATCAGGTCAGCTAGGAGGTTTGCTGTCATGCCATGTTAGGCTGTCAATCATACTTCGATATAACTGTACAAAAAACTCCATACCCAAAGAGTGCTCTGTAACTCACCTCTTTTACAATACACAAAAGGGGCAGATGAGAAAGAGAGAGACCTACATATTCACTCTACTCAGTGATGCACAGTTTTACTAAACAGCAGCCCATGTTACACTCCACTGGTGATAGAGGGGAATCCATTAACCCCCTTCATCCGAGGGTTTCCCGACGTCACCCACTCCTTACTGAGGATTTCTGTGATTTGGAAAAAAATACCCTTACTTCAGACCCTAATATCTGCCAAACTATTATAACTAGAGAAAAAACATAAGGTATATAAGACTCATCAATGCTTCTTCTTTCAAATGAAAGTATCCCGAGGTCTCCAGGAGGTCCCGTCGATGAGTCAGGAGAAGTTGAAAATTACTGTTTTTCTGTGCTTTGGTGGGCTGCTTCCAAGCGTGCACCACTGGCAGTGACCTTGGACTCGCTGGCTAGCATTTGCAGCATTGACCAAAGCCGTGATTGTAACACTGCTCTGGCGTCCTTGGAAGGAATTTAGAACTTTCCACTCACTCCTAGATTTTTTGTTACCCACCGTCATAAGGATGAGTCATCACTCTGTTCATGTGGCTCCCCATATGGTTTTTCCACATTTTTCATAGTGCCACTATGCCCCGTAGGTGTGTGGGAAAAGAATAGCTCTTTGATTTTCTGTACTTACTTCTTGCATCAAATATGATAATTTCCCTCTACTTCAACACTTATAATTGCACTTGACATCACTATTATAGGTAATTGCAATTTGAAATGTATTTTTTTTTTTTAATAACAGGACGGAGGAAGGAAAAACAAATGAATAAAAAAAAATAATCCATACACCAGATTACTGGTGTCCTCTGTTCATAAAATATCTGTAACAGTTAGACTTGAACAGCTGTGGGTTGAAATTTGGAGGTAAACAACTCTGGGGAAGCGAGTTCCAGAGAGATGCAGTTCGGGGAATGAAAGAATTCTGATAGGCAGAAGTTCTGCAATATGGCTGAGTGACATTCCAGTCATGAGCGTTACCAGATGCCCGAGTAGCACGAGGGAAGGCATGGAGAGGTGGCACCATGGACGCAACTTCGTCTGAGCATTTGCCAAAAAAATATCTGTAAAATAATGCAAGGGAGGCAACATTCCTTCTTACTTGCAGGGGAGGTAGTTTATTTGTAATGTAAGGGTTGTTAATAATTCTAACAGCTTTGTTCTGAATTTTATCTAGTTGTTTTAATGGAACCTCTCCACATCCATTCCACAAGGGTGAGCAATATTCAAGCTGAGAGCGCACATGACTCTTATTAATTATAGCCAACTGCTCATCAGCGAAGAAGTTACGGACTCTGTACAATAATCTAAGTTTCTTTGAGGCGGTTTTAGCAAGTGATCTAACATGAGAGGTCCAACTGAGGGCATTGTTAAGTGAGACACCAAGAATTTCAATACTTTTGGAGATGGGAATATTAGTGGCACTGAAGGTAATGTACGAATCTGGCAATATCTGTCTATTAGTAAATTGTATATATTTAGTTTTACTAGCATTGAAAGAAGCAAGGTTGTTTTGTCCCCATTCACTGATCGTAGATAGGTATTGATTTATGGAGATGGCTGTACTGAGTTGAGAGATAGAGATATTAGACTTTGTAAATGGGTGTCTGAGTGTGAATGAACTATGTAGTGTTGAGTCATCTGCGTATGAGTGGATGGGATTGTGGGTGACAAATAAGAGATCATTAATATGAACCAGGAATAGGGTTGGCACTACAACTGACCCCTGTGGCACGCCGGCGTTAATTGAGTGGAAATTGGAATATACGTCATCTATTTTTACTCTTATTTTCCTGTCACTAAGATATGAAGAAATCAATGGAACAAAAGACGTTAGTCCATAGCAAGGGAGTTTTGACAGCAGGGAACGGTGCCATACTCTGTCGAAAGCTTTAGAAATATCAAGAGCTACTGCATGAGTTTCTCCATGTAGATCAATTGATTGATGGATGGTATGAGTTAGGAGATTGAGTATATCAATGGTGAATATTTCTTGGCGAAAACCATATTGTCTATCACTAATTAAGTTGTTGGATTCAAGATGTTTCACGCAGTATGGCTGAGTATGAGGTAATTACTTGTACCAATATTCAGACTGATTTGTACTAACCATGGGCATCATGATACTATTACTAATATTATGCACAGCTTACCTTATTTTCACCTCACATCACAGATATTCTTATGCTCACATATTCAGCACTATTTTCTGAGTAATGAGGGAAAAAATTTAGCTATAGCCAACCAGGTAATTTTCTTTTGGGCCTGCTCACTGTTTTTTTTTTTGTTTTTTTTTTTTATGTAACGGGTGGGGTAACTCAAGATATTTCCAATCATTGTTTCACCAATAATCATAAACAACAACTTATTGCACTGCACCTGTGAAGCTTATTATAAAATGCTTATATCATAACACTTAGTAAATATAACTTATATCTTACATTTCACGTATGAATAAAAAATAACACACTTGTGCATACCTGTTTACTATTTACATTTTCTCATACGCCTATTCTGTAATCACCCCTGGAGTGATACTCGCGAAAACATTTAGGACACAGGGGGACCTTGCACTCCACAAACTGGTAGGCTGTCTCTTTTCGTGCTGGGGGATGGCGTTTGGTGGTATTGCAGACACAGCACTGCCTGTACATCTGACGACCTGGAGTGGTACGGCCAATCTCTACCATCCTGTGCCGCCGGAAATACTTGGCACAGCTTAGCCTGTCAGCTGTAGAAGCTGTCTGTGTCCCCCACCTCGCACCTGGCACCTGTGCAGTTGAATACTCTTCATGGAGTTTGCATGCAAGCTCTCTCTCAAACTCTCGTAGAGAGAGGTTACTTGACGAGCTCCTTGAACAGTACGAAACTGTTCAGGACGGCGATATCAAGGTGAAAAAAAACACCTTCTTGTACCACCAGCAGGAATTACGAAGGCAATCAAACCTCACCAGTCTGCATGTCTGACTTATCAACAAGCAGCATGTTGATATTCTAATTGTTGACAGCATCTGGCTGTAGTCTGTTATACCCGTTTCCTCAAACAGACCCTTACGTACTGTTGACAACATGTTAACCCGTCTCTTGTCATGCCACAGAAGGGCTGACATGTTGTCACATTGCTTTGTAAGAAGGGCATCTTTCTCGGCATTTGCTGGGAATACAGGGAAATGTTTTTCTGTTTCGACGGACAGTTCCATGGGTCCCAGTACCATGTTCAAGGAAATACTTGGTCAACACCTGGGCTGTGTAATAATTATGTGTGTTCAGAATGTGGTGCTTGTTGAAATATGGTATCTATCCATCACCATTTTCACGACTGATGGCGAGACACCGTGAGGATCGTTAATAGGTATATCAACATCTGTGGCTGAATTAACTATGATGTCAAGCACATATCCAGTTTTGCAGCTGCAAAGGACAAAGAATTTTAGTCCAAAGTTTTGATGCTTGGGTGGCATATACTGAATAAACGCCAACTTGCCGCAGAATAACACCAGCGTCTTGTCATTAACCACTTTCTGAAACGGACGGAAAGTCCTGGAAAATGACTCGTTGAGCACTGTGAGGATGGGTCTAATTTTCCATAAGGTGTCGTTCAGTGCAAGCCCATAATCTCTATTGAAATGTGGGAACCTCAGGATTGCCAGGTTCACTCATGATTACTAATCTCTGACCAGGGACACGTGGCGGGCAGTGTTATTACCACACACGAGCCACTCATTCGAACACAGCCTCCGCACTAGTGGGCGGGGCAAAGATCTGTAACTAGGTGATCTGAAGTGTACTATTCCTCATATCTTTGATATAACCATACTCTTATGGTTTCTCCTCCATAATATAATAATCTGTGTTTATTGACAGGGGCCGACATTTCTTCAATAAGTCTGCAATTTAGCAATTTCCAAGAAGTAAAAAAACATGTGCCACTATATGTGGGTATTGGCATCATATATACCGTAATAATTATTTATGAATTAGCGGCATTAACTGGCACACATTTTGACCAGAGGTGGCATGTAGCTAGGACGTCACGTAGGAATAGGGCAACCATTCCCACTGGATGGCAACGGCATAGATATTTATATAAAACTAGATGCCGCATCGCCCATTCTTCAGTACAGCGGCTATGCGTCTTTGCGGCCGCCATGTTGGAACGGTCAAGCATGTAATAGTGGGGGCTTTTTTTTAGAGCGAATTCAGACTATGAAAATGAATGTTGTTGTGGTGGAGGTGGCGATGATGGTTATTGTTCTGGTGGTTGTGATGGTGGTTATTGTAGTGGTAGTGGTGGTTGTTGCTGTGGTGGTGGTGGTGGTGATGGTTTTTGTTGTTGTTGTTGTGTTCGGGGTGATGGTGGTTTTTGTTGTTGTTGTGGTGGTGGTGGTTATTGTGTTGGTGGTGGTGGTGGTTGTTGTGTTGATTGTGGTTGTTGTGTTAGTGGTGGTTGTTGAGGCGGTGGTTGTTGTTGTGGTGGTGATGGTTGTTGTGATGGTAGTTATAATGGTGGCTGTTGTGGTGGTGATTGTGGTTGTTGTTGCTGTTGTGCTGGTTGTGATGGTGGCGGCGGTGGATGTTGTAGTTGTGGTGGTGGTGGTTATTGTGGTGGTGGTTATTGTGGTGGTGGTTGTTGTGGTGGTGGTTGTTGTGGTGGTCATTGCTATGATGATGGTTATAGTGGCTGCTGCTGTTGTTGTTGTGGAGGTGGTTGTGGTGATGGTTGTAGTGGTGGTGGTGGTTGTTGTGGTGATGTTTTTTATGGTTGTTGTCGTTGTTTCTGTTGTTGTGGTGGTGGTGGTAGTGGTGGTGGTTGTTCTTATGGTGGTGGTGGTTGTGGTTGTGTTGGTTGTTGTTGTTGTTATGGTGGTGGTGGTTGTTGTGTTGGTAGTGGTTGTAGTGGTGGTTGTTGTCGTTGCTGTTGTGGTGGTGGTGGTTATGGTTGTGTTTGTTGTTGTTATGGTGATGGTTATTGTTGTGGTGATTGTTGTTGTGATTGTTGTTGTGGTTGTTATTGTGGTGGTGGTTGTTGTGATGGTTGTTGAGATAGTGGTTGTTGTTGTGGTGGTGGTAATTGTTGTGGTGATTGTTGTTGTGGTTGTTGCTGTGGTGGTTATTGTTGTGGTTGTTGTTGTGATGGTGGTTGTTGTGGTAGTGGGTGTTGTAGTGATGGTGGTACTTGTGATGGTGGTGGTTGTTTTTGTGGTTGTTGTGGTGGTGGTTATTGTTGTGGTGGTGGTTATTGTTGTGGTGGTGGTTATTATTGTGGTGGTGGTTATTATTGTGGTGGTGGTTGTTGTTGTGGTGGTGGTTTTTGTTGTAGTGGTGGTTGTTTTGGTGGTGGCTGTTGTAGTGATGGTAGTTGTTATGGTGGTGGTTGTTTTTGTGGTTGTTGTGGTGGTGGTTATTGTTGTGGTGGTGGTTATTGTTGTGGTGGTGGTTATTGTTGTGGTGGTGGTTATTATTGTGGTGGTGGTTGTTGTTGTGGTGGTGGTTTTTGTTGTAGTGGTGGTTGTTTTGGTGGTGGCTGTTGTAGTGATGGTAGTTGTTATGGTGGTGGTGGTTTTTGTGGTTGTTGTTGTGGTGGTGGTGGTTGATGTGCTGGTGGTTGTTGTTGTGGTGGTGGTGGTTGATGTGCTGGTGGTTGTGGTGGTTGATGTGCTGGTGGTTGTGGTGATGGTGGTTGTTGTTGTTGTGATGGTGGTTGTTGTGGTGATGGTGGTTGTTGTTGTTGTGATGGTGGTGGGTGTTGTGATGGTGGTTGTTGTTGTGATGGTGGTTGTTGTGGTGATGGTGGTTGTTGTTGTTGTGATGGTGGTGGTTGTTGTGGTGATGGTGGCGGTTGTTGTGATGGTTGTTGTTGTTGTGATGGTGGTTGTTGTGGTGATGGTGGTGGTTGTTGTTGTGATGGTGGTTGTTGTTGTTGTGATGGTGGTGGTTGTTGTTGTGATGGTGGTGGTTGTTGTTGTGATGGTGGTGGTTGTTGTAGTGATGGTGGTTGTTGTGATGGTGGTTGTTGTTGTGATGGTGGTTGTTGTGATGGTGGTTGTTGTTGTGATGGTGGTTGTTGTTGTGATGGTGGTGGATGTTGTTGTGATGGTGGTTGTTGTTGTGGTGATGGTGGTTGTTGTTGTTGTGATGGTGGTGGTTGTTGTTGTGATGGTGGTTGTTGTTGTTGTGATGGTGGTTGTTGTTGTTGTGATGGTGGTGGTTGTTGTTGTGATGGTGGTGGTTGTTGTTGTGGTGATGGTGGTGGTTGTTGTTATGATGGTGGTTGTTGTTGTGATGGTGGTTGTTGTTGTGATGGTGGTTGTTGTTGTTGTTGTGATGGTGGTTGTTGTTGTTGTTGTGATGGTGGTTGTTGTTGTTGTGATGGTGGTGGTTGTTGTTGTGATGGTGGTAGTTGTTGTTGTGATGGTGGTTGTTGTGATGGTGGTGGTTGTTGTTGTTGTGATGGTGGTTGTTGTTGTGATGGTGGTTGTTGTTGTTGTGATGGTGGTTGTTGTTGTTGTGATGGTGGTTGTTGTTGTTGTGATGGTGGTTGTTGTTGTGATGGTGGTGGTTGTTGTTGTGATGGTGGTTGTTGTTGTGATGGTGGTGGTTGTTGTTGTGATGGTGGTGGTTGTTGTTGTGATGGTGGTGGTTGTTGTTGTGATGGTGGTGGTTGTTGTTATGGTGGTGATTGTTGCTGTTGTGTTGATTGTTGTCATGGTGATGGATGTGGATGTTGTTGTTGTTGTGGTGGTGGTGGTTGTGGTGGTGGTGGTTGTGGTGGTGGTGGTTGTGGTGGTGGTGGTTGTGGTGGTGGATGTGGTGCTGGTGGTAGTGGTTGTTGTTGTTGTTGTGGTGGTGGTTGTTGTTGTTGTTGTGGTGGTGGTGGTGGCCGTTGTTGTTGTTGTGTTGGTGGCTGTTGTTATGGTGGCTGTTGTGGTGGTGGCTGTCGTGGTGGCTGTTGTGATGGTGGCTGTTGTGATGGTGGCTGTTGTGATGGTGGCTGTTGTGATGGTGGCTGTTGTTGTGGTGGCTGTTGTGATGGTGGCTGTTGTTGTGGTGGCTGTGGTTGTGGCTGTTATGGTGGTGGCTGTTGTTGTGGTGATAGTGGTTGTGGTTCCTGGTTCATCTGAAATATGAACTCGGTGGACTGAAGGCTTAAATTTCCTTTCTACAACCCACCATCCTCCTTTCGGAGGATAAAGAAGCAGCTGAGGGACGTTTGCATAACCAGACAGTTTAGCCGCTCATGCTATCGGTGTCACCATAGACATATTCCGACGCTTTCTACTCGTACACCCAAAAGCAGCACAGTGCTGTTGCATTTCTGGGTAAATAGTGGTCAGCTTTGATCACCGTCAGGAACACGACATCGTCTGCCTCGACTGTTCCAAGATGGCGGCAGCGCGGACGCATCTAAAGTAGTGTCATGTGGCATCTAGACTTATTTATATCTATGGGCAACGGGGCCTGGTATCACTAGAGAAAACCATTAAATTCAAAGTAGTAGTAATAGTAAATTTCTGTCAATGATATAAGTATTATAAAGGATTCTTAGAATATGTCGCGTGCATGCCGGCTGCTGTGGCAATCGTGGATATCATCTACCAACAGCTCGGTTAAAGGCTCGCCTGAAGAAATAGGTGAGTGAAATAATAAACAGATTAATAAAACAGTGTATGAAATTCATGTATCACGCACTCATTATAGACTAAAAATAACAGCTATGACCAAATTTGGCTATTTCTTACCATGCATATATTACTTGAGAAAGTAATATAATATGTGAAACAAAAGTGCTTCAGTGATGCTTAGAAACTTGTTCATTGAAGCACTAAACCTTTCTGAAACGACGGTGGAGTGTGTCTGACTGTGTAGCCTATGCCTGGCCACGACTTTGGCTAACTCTCTGGTCAGAGATTAATGATCACGAGTGTACCTGTCATGGGCCATATACTAACCGAAGACAGGTGTGACCAATAGTTCATCAACCGACCAATAGTCATGGAGCGCATGTTTTCTTACGTGCACCATCAGCATGGTAAGGGCTAGCCACACAAACAACTCCCCAACCTTTACAGGTATCCAGTCCCTCATGTGCATGCTTTCGCTGGCAGGCACGTCCAGCCACCACACACTCATATCTTGGTGGAAATTAATTTCATCCACCAGGTATTGCATAATGGCAGTGGTGAATATCACCCTGAAAATATTGCTAATAGTCCAGAGCCCGGGGGAAAGCTCATCCTCCTGAACACCTGCTCCTTCCTCATCAAAAAGTGGCACAGAGGGCCGAAATCCTGCTCCTTCCTTCCATACACAAGTATCGACTCTGCTGACATCTGGTAAAATGGGCTGTTTGCCATGGCCAGCACATCTTTTCTGAGTGCGTGCAAGCCCATGTGCACGCCCACGGGCTGGGGGTGAGGGGGTAGGAGAGGGAAAGGTGTAGGAGGTGGGGGAGTATGAGGGTGATGACCCACCTGACACGAGCCTTCCCTGGGGAGATGCTGCCTGCTGAGTCACACCATGTGGGGCTCGTTTGGAAAATTCCACTCCTGAAGGGCCCTGCAGTGGTGATTTGGCCCTTGAAGTACTCGGCTGAGGTGAAGGGGGCGAGATGGCAGCAAGCAGGCTACGGGAGTGGTGGTGAGACAGTTCGTCGGTGTTTATTTTCCAAATGACCGCGAACTCCATGCTCACCTGCCCAGTATGCTGGGTCACCAACCTATTCTTACTCAGTGATTTGATCACTGTCAAAAGTCCGGCCTTCCTCCTGCAACAGTTTGAGAGCCTTTTTAGGGGCTTGAGAGCGGGAAGGAGTCGGAGGGTGAGAGAGTTCACTCTCCACATGGTAATTTCCTTTCTCCTCTGAAGAAGTACTCTCACTCAGTGTATGTGAGGACACTGTATCGTCCAAGGCATGACTGATGGCACTGTCACTGAGCCCTTTCCCCAGCAGTAAGGGCAGAAGTTTCGTGGGGGTTGATGATGCAATTTGCCCCGCGCTGCGGGAAACGGAATAGGACGAGGAGGATGAGGAAGACATTACTCTACACTTTACCAATGCTGTGTACAGACTGAGCCATGCATCAGTGGGATACCTAAGGGACCTACCTACTCTATGGTTGTCATAGAAAATTGTCGCGGGTTCAAAGGGTGATGGGAAGATGCTTGCGGCTGTGCACGTCAACCGGCGTTGCTCCGCGCCCAAAATCGTGATGGCTATACACGTCAGCTGGTGAGTAGGGGCTAATCTAAGATACACCTACAATCTCTCCATCTAATTGAACCCCTCAGCTACATTCATTGATATTGGTGACGGCAGCAAGTTCGAGCCATACGATGCCTCGTGATTTTATACAGTGCTTCGACAATGTACAATTACAACCAACCTCCCTATCTTTCTATGTCTATCTACAGCAACGTCATCGGTTTGACAGGACGAACCATAGCCCCGAAACAAAACCCCTGCCAAAAAGTTGCGAAAATGTAAAATTTCTTATAGCCATAGACAAAGGCAAAAACAGTTGACAATATCACCAAAATAGAGCACAGCCACGACCTTGATTTCAGACCTGGCAAGAGGAAATCCTGTTTTCAAAATGAGTTGGAAATTTTGGATATTTTTATAGACTCAGTTACGTTGATGAGTTTTGTGAGGAAAAAAACTCGTAATGATAGTTTTGTTGACTTGCAAATAATAATAACACTCCGAATGAATTGTGTATCACACACTAATTGATCTCTACATTCATTCATTCTGGTATAACAATGCCTTCTGATAAACCAAAAACATCATTACAGTAGACATCCACAAAAGACTATAGCCATCGGGCATTACGGTTAAAGGTATAATTTTGTTTTTTACATCGAGATAACTGGTATCCTTCTTCTATACCAGTTTTTCGTATCTTCCACTTCAGGTCTCCGTGGATTACCTCTTAGGATCTTCAGTGCATTATACAATATGTGTGCATATGGTAATGTATCTTTGTTGCGACTGATAACTGAAGATTATATTCTTTGCTACTTATCCATTTACTTGATATCCGTTATTACAAACAATTCCGTTAGGTTTATGAACTCTGTTAAGGAAATAGAAGAATAGTAACATACCGTATGGGAAGGATCAGCATCTCTGTTTTATTTGTCAGTCCATGTTGCTGTCAGCAAACTTCTACGAAAAGGTTGGTTGGGTTGTAATGAAAATAAGCATATACAGAGTTGATCAGTCACACTGTTAGTCAGAAAATGAAATTTGGAGATCTGTCGTCTGTTACTTCTTTATTCGTCCGTCGCCGAACTTGTCTTCAGTGACAGGACGGGCGATAAATAAGGTTGACACACAGGGTAGGTTGATAAGTCTCTTCGTCATTAAAGAATTAGACGAATCCTCCACCCCCATTCCCTACTCTCTCGTCTTTGTTTAATAACCTATCACACCTTCTGAGATCTCCTGAAGTGGTTTCCTGCCAATGTTCTGGTCAGATTTTAAAACCTGCAGTAAATAGCACTGAAACTGTTTAAAAATAACTTCATGTTATTCCTTGTTAATATTTTAAATATTAAGAGAATATGTTGTTGGTAGGTGGTGGCGACCATGACCCTTTCACCAGATATAGTGCTGCCTACTTCTTCCTCCACCTTATCATTCTTTTTCTGTGTCTACCCTCCCTTCTTCCTATTTCTCCCATCTTTCCTGTCACTTTCTATTACTCTTCTTTCCTTCTCAGGCAGTAATACATTGAGTGGCAAGCTTAATGCTTTCCTGTAAGCCAGGAAACCATTTACAGCGCTGGGTGGTAATCATATAGCCAACCCGCACATGCTCCCTACGTGTCAATGAGTGGGTTGGAGGAATGTTAGTGCCCTTCCTGGTAAAACACCTAATTCGAAATCGAATGATCACCCTTTATGGGATCATGGCTTCTGGCAGTAGATATATAGATAGAGTACATATCCAAGTCACACTACTCATATCTCAATACTGTCCTGAGATAAGAAGCATCTGTGGATTAAATGTTATCAGTTGAAGTGAGCTGCAAAGCAGGGGAAAAAAAAGTATATTTCATTACATAGTTAAAAAAAATGCTAAGATATTAATGAAGAGGAAAACTGTACGATAGGTGTAGACCACTTCTGCTTCCGACTATATGAAGAAGCAATATCTAAGTAACTTTTTTCTGACTGCCGTGCCTCCCTCCATTTAGCTTGGGAAACACTTGTCGTGATGAGGGCATTAGGATCCATCACCGAACAAGAGCAGCCAGTCTATCAAACCTCATTAAACGCCACCACCAACATCTATAAGAGAGGCACCAATAGCAAACAAAGCAGTATCACATTAAGCTCTGTGCCTTTGTCATAACTGTAACACACGAGCATACAATCGATAAAAGAGGTACGAAGAGACTATCAGTGCAATATCCAACTTAAGTATGCGTCATATAATACACCACCTCGATTATCAACAGTTAGGAGCAAAGTGTGCAACTCACGCATCCACCAGGTGGTCTACTGACAGATTATGACCGTTTGACTTTGTTCTGTGACCTTGACAGTTGAAATGTTAATTTGAAAATTGAATTACTTATTTGTCATTTAACCTTTAACTCTTCTACCAGCTTTTGTTCAAATCAGATCAAAGCTATTTCAAATGACTTTTCCCAATGACCTTCACATTCTATCTTTCCCTGTGACCTTGACCTTTGATTGTCTGCACAAAATACATTTCTTTAGTTTTGTCTTAACTTGAACTCTGCCACAAAGTACAGTCTACTTCTGATAAAAACTTTTTAAATTAACTGTTCTATGTGGCCTTGGGTGTTGACTTATTGTTCTAAGAAGATAATAGGTCAATCTCTTCGGTGGCTCTCAGCTCATCCACTAAGTCTGATACGAATCAGATCATAACTGTTCTACTGTACTTATTTTGTTTACAGACACGCGAATCATACTTCGACCCTGCTTTGTGACATTATTCTTTGATTATTTTCAAATCTGAATCGTTTCGTTCTTGTCTGACCCTTAACCATACACTAAATTTAGTTCTGATCAGATAAAAACCAAGTTGATCTTTCCCTGTAATCTTGAGTTTACACTGTTTGTTCATTCTGGCCTTATCGTGAACCATTTGACAAAATTTTGTTTGAATCAGAAAAAAAATGAATAGTTTGACCTTGTTCTGGAACCCTGACTTTTCACCTATTGTTCTAAAAAAAACAGTCGGGTTACTTCGTGCCTGATCCAACACTTTCCACCAAGTTTGGTTAATACCAGATTAACAGTGTTTATGTTATTTTGTTAAGTTATACAAACAGGTCAGACTTTGACCTAGCCTTTCTTTGTCTTTCATTAAACTCTTCCCCTAGGATTATTCAAAACTAGATAATAACTGTTTAAGTTGCTTTTGCCAGATGGATCTTTGATCTGGTCCGTTGATATTAACCTGTGACCTTTATTTCTCATACACAATAGTCTTACTTATTGACTATCTCTGTTTCCGTCCACCTAGTTGGATAAAATCGAATAAAAACTGAATTGTTCTCATCACACACACACACACACACACACACACACACACACACACACACACACACACACACACACAGGTATAATAAAAAAGACATCAACAACAGACCGTAGAGTGCAATGACCAACTCAGTGTCTCACTCTTATAAAATGGTACCCTTCAGTGATTCAGTTGGCCTCTGATAACCGGAACACACACACACAAAAAAAAAAAAAAAAAAAATCGAGAAGAGCGTAAGGGACTGATAGGATGGAAGGGAGAAAGAGGATACTGGACACAAAGGAGAGGGAGATCATGTCACTAATACAATTTTGCGTCTTTTAACTGAGTTTCATATTACTTTCGATCGACACTTTCATCCCTTGTCTTCTTAAATAGTCTGTATAATTTTCTTGTCAGATTTGAATGCATTATGAGTCAACAGGTCTTGATTTATTTCAACAATGAAATGTAGGTGACTGGAAAAATTTTGTTAATACATGATACGTAGCTGAAGGCTATTATGTTGTATTATTTATATCAACGTCTGATTTTCAATGCTGAAGGTATAATGTAACGTATTTGGTTACAGAAATAATTATTTATTAATGCGACAACATCTCCGTTCCAGAGATAAAGGTGACAGTGAATTCGAACAAGGATGTCTTCGAATGCTGTGGTTCCATCAGCTCTTAAGAATAACCGTGGAAACCCAAAAGTATTTGACGTTCCTGAAGGCAGTTAATATTTTTATGTGAACTGAGTGTTCTGGTTCGTTGCGCAGTCAAGTACATTTTGCTGAACTATAATATTATGTGTTAGTCCCTGTTTTCAGGTAGACGGATGAAATATGATTTTGAGTTGTCTGTGTGTGTGATGTGTCAGCATGGTTTGTTTTTTCTCACAAGGCAGACCCATAAAGAAAGTGAAGAAAAAACAGTTTTGTCCGTTGGCTGTAATAGTCACTTACTTTTATGGCCTTGGAGGCAGGGCAGAAACAAAACTGAGAAATAAGATAAGGAAGAATGACAACTGTGGGGATCAGTGTAATGGCGAGGCAACCCAACTAAATCACCAGCTGGCCTCACACCATAACATAAGGTCGGCGAGATGAGAGGGACTGTGTGGTGGAGACTGTTGGAAAGTACGAAGAGAGGTGCAAATTTGAAACTTAAGGTAATGAAAAAGCAGAAGGAAGACAAGTGGTAAAAGGCGGTAGGAGAGTGAATGCGGGACGAAAGAAGACCTAAGACCCCCCAAGAATAAAAGTAAAATCGAATATTTTGGAGTTAATCAGGTTCTTCAGCTTACAGAGACATGAACGTTGTTGAACAAGTTATTGCATATCCTAGTTACTAATACGCTCTCTGCTAGGATATCTATATGTTTTTAAAAGTTGTTTGGATTGTCCTAGGCAGTAATGGAGTTAGTATTATTTTAGCCATACTGTAGGGTAGGATTCTTTTCAACCGATAAATTATTCTGGCTCTGGCCTGGATTATGTTGCTGAGTTACTGCCAGCAAAAGGATTTGACTATTAACTACTCATCGTATTTTGTTCCTTACTTCATCCTTTACCTTATCAATTCTCTCCCTGAAAAATAAATCTTCCTCTCGTGAGCGCATCAATTTTCCTCCGGATTAAATCATCAGATTATTTTGGGAGTATAATTACTGCAGTATTTCAGAGACTAGTCAACTTACTTTCCTCATTGTCTATGGTGTTAGCACAAACAAGAACACCATTACTCCTCAACCATACTCATCACTCCCTACAGACTCAATGTACTATAAAAATATGCAATTCCTGAACACAGTGGCTTGGGATGATCCAGTGAAGTCTAGCATTATTATTATTATTTTTTACAAGAATGACCATATGATGCCATTCATGAGCTAAAAATATAATTGCTTGGAGATAACAAAAATTATGTCCTATGCGTGCACACATGAAAATGTGGGTCTTGTTCCACCGAGGTAGTTTCTTGATGTTTTAATTTTAGTTTTCTTGCGATGCGTGTAAGTCCAGTGTAGCTTTAACAATTCATTAACTTTCTAGCGGTGCGTCGAAGTCCACTGTAGCATTAACAGGTCATGATTTGGTGCTTTTATTAGCAATATGGTAGCGAATGTTGAGAAAGACCATTTCTGAAACAACTATTAACTCGCAATAAGTATATTGCCGATGTGGATATGTCCGCCGTTTCGTTTATATTTCCGAAGAAAACTTTATATGCAGAATTAGGTGATTGTAGAAGGTCTTCAGCGATTTGGTGGCGAATTATGGGAAGCCCCAAAAGAAGCACCAATTACTTTTACAGAAGGATTCGAGCAATGTGCGTAGGTCTGGCATAGCTTTAACAATCTCTAAGATAACACAGATTTGGTGCCGATTTTGCCAATTTCAGGTGCTGCATAACAATAATTCTATGGGCTTCTTTTCTGAACAAGCATTTTGATGGCGAATTTTGAGTGAGGGCATGTAACACATACTATTTTTTTTTTTTTTCATAAGCTTTCCAATGACATGTCTGTTGTGGCTTTCATTGTTTCCGGAAAAAAAAAAAAAAACCTTCTTGGTACTCTGCTCCACTGCTATCCAGTTCCTACACCGTCAGCTACTCAAATAATCCTCATTTTGGTGACTTTTTTTTTTTTTTTTTTTAGACCAATCGGGAACGGCTAAGCATTCTGGACCTAGAATGCATGCAGCTTACATTACTGGTCAAAACAGAACTCTAATAACCGGAGACAAAGGTTGCAGTACTGGTTCCCAGGGAATTACAACTATGAGATAGATATAGGAGCCGTTCATACCATATAATAATCCTTAGAGACTCCCAAAATTTGCATTTCTCGCCAGACATTATTACCTCACTAATTCAGCCATAACTGAGCCTTTTTTCTTTTTTTCAGTTCAGGCTTAAACAAGTATTCACTTAAGTAGATTCCACATTTTTATCATTATCTTTTGTCATTGTTGGCTATCATTTGTGCGAAATTATATTCTAAAAATAATAATTAGCTTGCACTTCTGTCCGCCATCTTTGCTGTGTCAACTGTTTTCCCCGGACACAGGACGCTCGTGGCTGTCCTTGTTGTCCAGTGCTACCGAGCATCCTTGTGAGCAGGACTAGGCAAAACATTGCCTGGCTTGGGGTAGCCGGGAGCCAGCCCCTCAAATTTTGGAAAAAGCAGCCCTGAAAGATAAACTTTTGTATCTTATAATTTTGTAATCTCTAACATTCCAGGAGTACGGGAAAGTAAGATACTAATAAATATCTCACTGCTAAATCCATAAATTGAAACATAGTTTAAAAGTGACTCTTCGTGACAAAAGTGTTCAAGTAAGAAACACTTTATCTGCAACACAGTAGTGCCATAATCTCATAGTATTAATTTTGCAGCTTGATTGCACTAAATACCCCTTCATTAAACCCAGTGCAACATGGCAGTTCTGTAAAACAAATTTTCAAATGTTATCGAACATTACATACGGAAATATGAGATTTACTGATTAAAATATACATGTTTCTGACTACTGTGTCAAAATAACTACCAGGTACATTGTAGGCCTATCACTTCTTTCATCAAAAAAATTCAAACTACTGATGTTCTTTGAACAGAGAAATACCTTAATAATTATATCTATGGCAACACAGGCTCATAAAGTGAATCAGCTGACTATTGTCTCAGAGCCAGAACTTTGCTAACTGTAGCCTTTAACTTGAAATGACTTTTCCATAGTGGGTGAGTTTCTTTGTGATTATCATAAATTAAAACATAACTGAATATGATAAATATAATGCCATTATCTCAAATAACAGACACTCAAACAATGAATCATCATACAACTATTGTCACAGGCACAGAACATTATCTATATAACTTGAACTGACTTTACTAAACGGGTGAGTTTGTGTCTTTGTTATCGTATGCTACTATATATATATATATATATATATATATATATATATATATATATATATATATATATATATATATATATTAGGATGTTCAGCACTTATAGGGGAAAAAAATGGATATTTTGGTGGGCAATGCACGCAATCGATTCCACTTTCCAAACAAACAAACCATTCAAGCAAAAATTTATGGTTTGTTATCAATGCAAAGTCGTGCCTCACTACCCTTGCATTCTGTAAATCTAATTGATCTGAGTACGTTAAGGGTATGGTGAAGAAAGGTAAAAATAAACAATGTGGTACAAAAAGAAACAATATTTTTGAGCTATACAACAAGCATAATGAGTTTATTACATGTGGGATTTTTTGGTCGAGTCGTAGAGGGCTCGGTGCTGCTGCACAACACGGAAGATCAGCTGTTGTTCTTCTTCATTCTTCGTCAGACTACTGTTGTAGTCCATTGCCAGTTTGACTGCCGGCTCAGCAGCGTCACTGACCACTTTGAGGTGGGCCATGACATCAGAAATGGGGCAGAAGTCATTGATGTTTGTCGGAGTATCCAGCTTCAAACACTGGAAGAGTTTTTTCGACTTCTGGGTGACAAACTTAAAGATTCTCAGATTTGATGTCTTATCAATCGTCTTCATGTTCAAACGGCGCAGACCCTTCTTCCTCGGCAGTGCTGTGATCATATTTTTCAGCATTTTCTGTTTTTCCTCAGCAAAGACTTTTTCAGAATACATGGCTAGTGCAGCCAGGTCCTCAGTGAGGTACCAGAGGTGGCTTTTGACTTTGTCCAGTGCCTTCTTTGCTACAACGGGATCCACCTCTTTGAATTATTCAATCTTCTTCAGCAGATTGAGGTCATTGATTGGCGTGTTGACAGCATTTGGGGCTTCAAACCAGTGCATCACAGAGATGGTGATGAGGAAGACACAGATGCGTTTGATGGTCTCCTTTTGATGTCACGTGAAGGGGAAGGAGGCTGCATCCTTCACTTGATTTCTGAAAAAGGAAGATCTTGAGGCGTGAAGGCCTTTGGCCATCCAACGTGCTCTGTAATAGGCTCCTGGACGGTGAAAGATCATCCGTGCTGGCTTCTTGCCAAGGAAAGCCAAAAACAGCTGGAGGAGCTGAAGGTATCATCACCGGGTTGAGCATGATTCATGTGACCGTGTATGAAGTGTTTAATGTCCTCGGCTCTGTTGGCAATCCACGACTGAGATTATTCATCTAGGTCATCATAGTAGGGATAGAGGAATTTGTGTAAGTTTTGTTCCAGAAGTCTTTGAATCGACCGTAGAGATGAATTTGAGGACCAGATGAAGAGTAAAACAAGTCAAAGATCCCTGCCACTATGAGTTCACATATGTGGTGCCTGCATGCCAAGAACAACAGCAGGACTTGGAGACCTCTTTCAGTGACAAAGCAAGGTCTGCTGTGAACCCCAGTGTTAGACGCTGTAGTATCAAACAGGGCCCTGCAATCCAGGGCTTCACTTCCGACCATTCATCTAGAGTCCTTAGCATTGGCACTCCCATTGCTTCGCCCATTCCAGCAGGGATCTTAGGGATCACCAAGATCTTCTCCACACCAGTCCCTGTAACATTAATCGCCAGGCGATCACTGCAGCTGCTGCCATCGATGTTGGGCAAGAGCTTTCCATCAAAATGGAGAATCAAGGGTGTCTGTGGCTGGAAGTCTTTTTCTTTTCATTGATCTCAGTCCTTGATTCTCTCTGAACAGAGTGGAGAAATCTGACAGACAATGTGAGTTCCCTCACGTCAATCACTGCTGCGATCAAGATGGGAGTTACCACTTGCATTGCAACTTGCGTTGAAATGCCTGTCCGATCACATGCGGCAAGAAAAAAAGGGTCATCAATAACCTGCCTTCACCTTGGATCAAAACGTGGAACTTTTGGAGTGGATGAAGTAGACAGCCCTGGAACTTCTTCAATGTCACCTTCATCCTCAGAATAACTTGATGATGTGGACGTTTCTATCTCTCCTATTCCTCCCTTCTCCAGCATTTTCTTTATTTCCTCCTCGGACTTTAGGCCTTTCATGTCTTCTTTCTTTCTTTTGCCCTTGGACCTTCAGTGCCAATGTAATGTACATTTTGTTTATGGTATGCTGATTGATCAGGAACTCTTGTCCTCCTGCCTCTTCAGCAGTATATCCCTGTAGCAGTTTTTTTTTTTTTTTTTCTGTTCTTGTCTTTCCACCTCGAGCTGTATTCCATACCATGTTACGGTATTTCTTGTGCTCCTTTTTCAAGTTTTGTACAGTGTGCCACTTTTCAACCATAGGAATGGATGCTTTCACCCATACTGCCATTGCCTCTTCACCAAGCAGTGACAATGATGTTGGCAGGTCCTTCCCCACCTTCAGAAAGTAGAAAAGGCATTGTGGGACATTTCCAATCGTTGGCAGCTGACTCAAATTCAACAAACTGTCTGTTCGAGCAACACCGAGCAGGAATACAACAGTTTTGGGCCTTGTATTAGCCATCTGAAAAGAAACAACGTGGAGTTGTGGGAGAAAGTATGACTTACCTCAACCACAAAGAAACCAAAATATACTGGGGTCATGAGGCATGGCTTTGAGAAGGCCAAAGAAAAATTGCAAAGTATGGCATAGTTCCTACCAGTAGTGGAACTGAATATATATATATATATATATATATATATATATATATATATATAAATATACAGTATATATATATATATATATATATATATATATATTGTAGTCGTTAGTATTCTTGGAGGGGGAAACGGGGTAATGAAACCCGCCTTGATGGACTCGACTATTCGGTCGTACTTGTGGCAGGTCCAGTTTTCGTCGTACAGTATCAGTATGTGGGTAGGAGCGTGAGGTACGTAACACTAGTCCGTCACAGGCATAAAATCCTCACAGAAATAGCACCCTCACAGGATGGTTGTGGAGTAACACATTGAGCTTGAGCTCCACTCTTTGAGTCTCTGTCTAATAATTCCACAGGATTACAGCCACCCCGTCCTTCACTTGTTATGGCTATCCACACACTGACCCATACTTGCCCATAGCGTCTACTCCAATACGTGGTGTTCGCTCTTATCTTCAAGCTAATGGATGTTATGCTTACACAGCTGTGTATACATAAATACTGTGTAAGCATCCTTCTGCCTCTTTCTCTCTCTCTCTTTACCATGTCAGATGCGGTAAGACTCCCCCTGTTGGTCGTTTATGACCAATACCATATACCTTTTCACTTGCCGCTCCCTTCCAGCAGACACTGCGTGTTTGCAGGGCAGGTTAGGGTTTTGCATGCAGATGTCCTGACCTTCACGTATCTCAGCACACTGTCATCATCAGGATTCACCTTTACCAGGCTTCCCAGAACCTAATGATTACGGGGTACATTCCAATCCTCCACCAGTACCAAGTCCCCCACTTAGAAATTACACAGCTGCTTGATCTGCTTCTGGCATTGTCGAAAGGATGGTAGGTACACCTTCAACTATCACTTGCAGAACTGGCCAGCTAGGAACTGTGCCCAACTCTTCCGATAGATGTCCCCTATAGGCTCTTCAGCTTTATCTCCTAACGAGCAGTGGGGTAGTGTCTTAGGGTGCAGAATATGCAGTGGGGTAAACACTTTGAGGTCGCTGACGTTGTTGGAGGTCTGGGTGATGGGCCTCCCATTGACTATCTCCTCCACTTCACAGAAGAACGTGTGGAGTCGCTCAATGTCCACGACTTGCGCACCTATTATCACTTGCAAGACCTTCCTGACTGTCTGGATCTGTCGCTCCCAGACACCACCCATGTGTGATGCATGTGGAGGGTTGAACTCCCACTCAGTTCCCTTCCCTAACAATGCATTGTGGACCTTGTCATCCTTTTCCCAGCTGAGGGCTGCGGCTCGGAGTTCCTTCTCTGCTCTAATCAGGTTTTTGCATTGTCGGAATGAATGCACTCTGGTACTTCCCTGCTTGCCAAAAAGCATGTTATTGCATTGAGGAAAGAATCAGCATCTAGTCCATCAAGAATCTCCAGGTGTATAGCTCTCGAGTTCAGACAAGTGAACAGACAACCCCACCGATTCACCCGTTTCCTACCCTACTTTGTGGTGAATTGTCCAAAGCAGTCCACTCCAGTATGAGTGAACGGTGCCTTCACCACACGTACCCTCTCAGCAGGGAGGTCAGCTTGTCTTTGCAGCAACCAGAACGCCTGGCGTATTACTGCTAGTGTATGTTCTCTTCCTGAGTGCCCAACCATGTTCTTATGGGTTTCTCTTACTATGAACTCCGTGACCCGGTGGTCCCGCGGCAACAGCACGGGGTATTTGCTGTCTGTCATCATCTCCAACCGCCCACCTGCACGGAGAGTCCTCCCTCAGGTGTGATTCCAGAAGAAACAGTGGGCTCGTCTTCCTAAGCACACCCCGTTCCTTCAGGTCCTTTATCTCGGACTCATAATATTCCCGTTGTACACAGCCCAACACTGCCACTCAAGATGCTCGGAGTTCACTCATGCTCAGTCTTGATTTGTCAACTTGCTGTGGTCCTCCCCTTTGTCTCCAGTCCAGAAACCTTCTAATCCATGAAACTCCTCACAGCAGTTTGTGCCAGGATGAGTATCTGGCCCACAATCTCGTCAGCAGGTCTTCTTCCTGCTTTGTCCCCATTGCCATAGTTGTAGCATCGCCCTGTACCTCTGTGTCCGTCCCCAGGTCGAGTATAAGTCGGGGCTCCTGCGGCCAGTGATCGTTCTCTCACTGGAGGAAATCTGGCCCTTCAATCCATCTACACCCTGTGTTCAGTTTGTAGCAACTCAGTCCTTGGGTCGCATCATCTGCTGGGTTCGGTGTTGAACCCATGTGCCTCCACTGGGTCACTGTCGATTGTTCATGTATGGTCACCACTCGATTGGCCAAGAACTTGTGAAACCGCCTCTCTGTGTTATGTATATACTGTAATACTATCACACTGTCTGTCCAGAAGACAGACCCTCCCACATCGACCGAAAGCTCGTGCCTTAATGTCTCATCAATCTTGACAGCCAACACGGCAGAACATAACTTTATTGGGGTATAGTCAGCTATTTTAGCAAGGCTAGCTTGGCCTTTCCATAGATGTAGGCACAGTGAACAGCCCCGGTTCCATCTGAGATCCTCTGGTATGATACCACTTCATATGCCACTTGCAAAGCATCACAGAAGTGATGTAATTGAAATGACGTTCTCCTAGCTCCTCTCGGGTCATAGCACCATGACATCCTGAAATCTGAGGTCAGTTAATCAGCCACGGTCGCCACTGTACCTCATTGCTGTCAGATATAGCTTCATCCCATCCTTTCTTCCTTCTCCATTCCTCTTGGAAGATGACCTTGGTGTGAATGAGGAATGGCGCAAGGAATCCAAGCTGATCATACACTGAGCTGATTACACGCAAGAGGTCCCTCCTTATAGTAGACCCCTCTTGCTCAAAGAACTTGATGACCACTGCTATTTGGTCCTTCTCTAGGTCTCACCTTACTCCAAGTGCTCGTTCCATAGGAAGACACTTGCATTCTAGGTCGATCTCCTTTACTCCCTTACACCTCTTTGATTCAGAAATGGATTCAAGTACTTCCTTACTGTTGCTTTCCCACTTGATGAGTCCGAAGCTGCCCAGCGAGGTGTCATGCTGCAGTTGTTCAGCCATTCTTATTCCTTCGTCAGTGGACTGCATCAAAATAAGCAGGTTGTCCACATACAAATTCAGCTAGGCATCCACCACGTCATCAAGACATACATCTCTGTGAACTAGGAAGGTTCGTTTTAAAGCATTCGAGGCACATGACGAGCTCCAGACTCCACCGAAAAGGTGTACCGTCATCCTGTATGCCTGGGGAGTCCGCTGTACATCCTCTTCCAGCCAACCCAAAAGAATCGTAGGGTGCCCCTGTGTTCCAGAGCTACCTTGACATGGTGAAACATAGCCTCTATGTCCACCATGAGGGTCTCTGATCCTTGGAGAAACCGGAGGAGTACCCCCAGCAGTTTCTTATTTAGGTCAGACCCTTGTAGCACCTGGCTGTTTAAAGACACCGACCCAGATTTTGCTGCACAGTCAAATACGATGCGCACCTTTCCGGGCTTGGTTGGGTTCAACACCGGATGGTGTGGCACATACCAGGTCACGTGAGGCCTTGCGTGAAGTTCATTATCGGGAAACGATTCGGCGTAACCTTCATCTAGCAGCACCTGCATCTCTTCTGCATAGCACTGGCATAAGGACTGGTCTCTGAGCAGCCTTTTCTTCAGGCCCTCTAACCTCCTCAGTGCCATTAACTTGTTGTCAGGGAGCTTGGGTGGATTTTGTCTGAATGGTATAGGGAGTTGTTAGTGTCCCATCAACTTTGTTGCTGTGCCTGACCACAATTTCATCACCCTTCTTCAGTTAACTTGTGTCCGGTTCCCAAAATTGTCACACTTGCTTCTCCAATCGTCTTTCCTGGAAGTTGCAGTCAACTACAGCCACACATGCTACCTTATCTGGTCTGTCTTCCACCTCAACACGAGGTCCATCCCAGCGGTGTCCTTATTGCAAAAGGTACTCCACTGCTCCCGGCCCTGACCTCCAAGGGTGTCAATGCTTATGGTGCATCAAGACCAATCAGTAGTTGCACCTCACCTTCATACGTGTTCAGTAGCTCTATTCCCGCCAAACAACTCCATCGTGCCGTGTCCTGTACAGACGCTACTGAATCCTTGAGCATTGCAGGGAGTTGCAGAGTGACAATCACCCCAGGCAGCGGTATCTTCCAGTTCGGTTTACGGGAATGCCTGCTGCTAACTACTAAGTCTATCTCCTCAGTTCACTGCACCGTCACCTGAGTTATAATGTCTATTGTTACCCATCGGTTCTCCGTGGTGCCCCTAGTCTGCTTGCCTACTGGATTTTACAGAAGTTCAGTTGCTGCCTGTCCAAAAGTGCTCTCGTCTGGATCACCGCATCTGATCCTTCACTAGCCACCTTTACCTCAACAATGGGCAACACAACCTTGCAAAGCCACCCATGCATCCACATTGTCCCTGTCATGGCGCTGAGTCATTGATTCCTGCCTTTGCTGTTTTCGAGCTTGGGCCTCTTAAGTGTCCCCTCCATGCCTGCCTCATCCCATTTGTTGTCCTGTCCACAAGAAGCACTTCTCCAGCTCTGCTCGGTGTACTCCCTGCTTGCTTCCATGCACCTGTTCCCACTGAGTGTATCGACGATGATCATCTCTTGACTTCCTGTCATCCTCCATCTATGTTTTTGCTCCATCTCCTGGGTTCCCCATGGTACCGGGACTCCTGCCTTTGCCTTACTGGGCCAGTTGGGTGCATCCATCGCAAATGCTTCCCAGTGCAACCCTCTATGTCACACCATACTGAGGCCCGGCACTCAGCTGCTGAGTGGGTATCATTCAAGGAAACATAATGGTATTTGAGCCATCCGATTGTAGCCCTCCTTTCTACTACTCTCATGGCACGGAATTTCTTGCATCCCATTAGTGTGTGCAGCCCTCCGCACAGCCGACACATGTCTCTCTCACTTGCAGGTCCATTATCACCAATGGTGGCCAAGCCAATCACACGCCCATCTGGATTCCTTCTAGTACCAAACACAGTAGCTCACTTGGTGGATGCACCCCTTTCCTCGGTTCTCCTCCTCACACGCACTCTGTCCGCCTCCTCCAGAATAAAGGTTTTCAACCATTTAACACCAGGAAAATACTCGCATCGTTTGTTGTGGGCAAAAGTTTCATCCTCATACCGCTAAGTGCCCTCTCAGGTAACCAACACGACAGTGTGTCCATCGAGTGAATGATGTCCAACTCCTGCAATCTTCCGATGGTCTCCAGACTCAAAATACATGACCCTAGCTCATTGGCGAATTTTTTAAGGCCACCCTGATCCTTACCTTTGATCATGGGCCCTTCAAGTATTCCTTCCACAATCTCTTGGACATACTGATGTCACAGTGTCAATGCCAAATTTCCTGAATATTACACTCACATTTAATGTGTCACAATTATTTAACATTGTCTGGTACAGGCAATAAACTCCTACCCCAGTACGTAAACTAACGTTGTATTTCTTCACAATGAACCAGATGTAGCGTATCAGCTCCCGGATTTCAGTTGCCTGAGTAAAGTTGCTTATCAACACTCACAGTCCTGCATAGTCTACCTATTCACAACCCAAGAAGTCCTGAGCGACAGTGTCGCTGGTCATAGGCAGGTTGCCTCCACAGACTTTAGCACTGCTCAGTGCTGTTGTCGGGTTGTGGTCAGGTGGGTTCAGCAACGCGGCCTGCTCCCCCCACCAGCGGACCCCAAGTATGACTGTAGCCACCTGTATTCTTGGAGGGGGAAACGGGGTAATGAAACCCGCTTTGCTGGACTTGACTATTTATTCGGTCATACTTGTGGCGGGTCCATTTTTTCTTGTACAGTATCAGTGTGTGGGTAGGGGTGTGAGGTACGTAGCACTAGTCCTTCACGGGCGTAATATCCTCACAGAAATAACACCTTTGCGGAATGATTGTGGAGTCGCACATCATGCTTGAGCTCCACCCTTTGAGTCTCTGTCTAATAATTCCACAGGATCACTGCCACCCAGTCCTTCACTTGTCCCGATTACCCCCACACTGCCCCATACTCGCCCATAGCGTCTACTTCAAGGCGTGGTGTTCGTGGTTGTCTTTAAGCTAATGAATGTTATGTTTACACGGCTGTATATACATAAACACTGCTTAAGCATCCTTCTGCTCTCTCTCTCCTACTCTCTCTCTCTCTCTCTCTCTCTCCTACTCTCTCTCTCTCTCTCTCTCTCTCTCTCTCTCTCTCTCTCTCTCTTTACTGCATTATTTGCAGTAAGATATATATATATATATATATATATATATATATATATATATATATATATATATATATATATATATATATATATATATATATATATATATATATATATATATATGAGTATGTTGGAGAGACACATTACACGCAAGTAAACATTTTTTTTTGGTCCTGACCGGGAATTGAACCAGAGACTTCAAGAAAAAAGTCATGCACTGATGCCACTAAACCACGACGTGATAAAAGCTGAACCACCTGAATTTTGTGACGAACCAGGTACATCCGTTATGGGAGGATGTATTTCAAACACAACACATTAGGATTATTGCTCAGCCCCACGCAACTCGGCAAGAGACAGACAGTTCTAATCTATCCCAGACACAACACGAGCGTCCTTATATGTTGGAGAGACACACATTACATGCGTGTGTCCAAATTTTTTTTACACTCTTGAGCGGGAATCGAATTAAAACTGCTCTGACACTTGCCGAGTTGCCTGGGGCTGAGCAATAATCCTAATGTGCTGTGACTGAAATATATCCTCTCATAATGGATTTACCTGATCCATAAAAAAATTCAGGTGGTTCAGCTTTTACCACGCCATGGCGTTGTGGTATCAGTGCCGGACTTTTATGTAGAAGTCTCGGGTTCGATTCCCTGTCAGGAGCGTAAAAAACATACACACACACACACACACACGCATATATATATATATATATATATATATATATATATATATATACGGTATATATATAAAACAGGTAAATAGGTATAAATATAAAATCAATCTTCTTGTAGCCATGCACGTTCTCGTAACTTGCTGCAACGCTTTTAATAATGAGTTTAAAACTGAATGTGACTATTGTATAAATGATAGCAACATACCCATTCCCAGTGTAACATAATTACATTTTGTCTTCTGCTGTGGACAAAACGGTAAATAACATAATCGACCTAACGAATGTCGCAAAGACCTCTTTTGCAACAGGCAAGAATATCTGTGTGCGAGGGTAGGGCGTTACCCCATTTGGAAACTGTTAAACTACATTCACCAGTGATTACAGTATTTAGGGTACAGCATCTCTCGACAACGTGAAGTAGTTTATCCAATCACTAATGCGAAAGAACAGTTATCATATAAATCAGATAAACTTCATTTAATTATTATCGACACATGGGCGTTTTCTCTGCGTGGTTCTTGGAAAATTTAATGATCTTCAAATATGAAAATAAGGATCATCTTGTGAATTACAGTGAATAACTCAGCGATGAGAGAGAGAGAGAGAGAGAGAGAGAGAGAGAGAGAGAGAGAGAGAGAGAGAGAGAGAGAGAGAGAGAGAGAGAGATGGGGGGGGGGAATCAATCGGTGTAATGCATGAAACGTAATATCATCAAAAAGAGATTTGGAAGGGCAGGAGAGATGCCTTTCAAAACGAGGAAGCGCATATTCTGATATATACAGAGATACGACAGAAAGATGGCTTTTATTGGCTCTAGTCGATCCTTAAGAGTCTATCCATCACTGAAGATCGGAGACTGAGAGATCAGGGGCACAAAACCGATGCTTGGCTGGATGAAAGATGGTGGTGAGGGGGAGTTATGAATGACTGTGGTGAAAGAAAAGGAGAGAGAGAGAGAGAGAGAGAGAGAGAGAGAGGTAAATAGGAGTATTTAAGATGGACACTGCATGTGTTGTCAGTTTAATTTTTGTTTGAGGCACTGTCTACTTATTAAAAAAGCACAAAATCTTGAGACCGAGTATGAGGCCTCTAATATGGATTAATTTAAAATCCATGGGGTACTAATAACCAGTAAGAAAATGTAGCTGAATGCATGTATAAGGAGAAGGGTTGGAGGAGAGAATCGAGATATTCAGATCACCTTTTCTCATTGATGCTTTACATTACTGAAATATGTCCCATATGTACGTATATGGATTCCATTTACTGAAACTCACAATAAACATTCTTCATCATATATAAATATAATGCACAAGAAATACATGGACAGTGAAATATAATACCAAATTAGTTTCTTTATTACCAAATTCATGTTTATCGAGTTACGTATACAAAATACAGGGTGGTGCATATACAACGCTTCTCTCCCACTCTGCCAGGTAATTACCTCCACCAACGAAGTTTGAAGAGGTTATGTATTCACCTATGTTTGTTTGTTTATTTGTTGGTCCACACGATATATCCAAAAGTTCTTAATGAATTTTAATGTAATTTGGTAGAAGAGTGGGCCATGGATTTTGAAAGAATTGATTAAATTTGGGGGGGGGGGATCCTAATCCGGATCCGGGGTATCCCTCACAATATCGCCAAAGGTTCTCAATGAATTTCAATTAAATTTTGTGGAAGGGTGGGCCATTGTCCAAGAAAGAATTAATTAAATTTGGGGGCGAATCTGGATCTGGATCCTATGTATCCCGCACAATAACTCCAAAAGTTCTCTATGAGTTTCAGTGAAGTTTCGTGGAGAGTGGGCCATGGGTCAAAGAACAATCAATTAATTTTGGGGGCGGATCCGGATCCTATGTAATCCACACAATATCTTCACGGACCCGGATCCTTTTTAAAGGCAATGGCATTGACAAAGGTATGCACTCTCTGGATGTTTTCTTTTTTTTTTTTCATTTATTTTCTTTTCCCATTGCCACACCCTTGGCCACACCAGCAGACTGAGCCGTCCTCGCAACACATTAGATTCTTTAAGGCCAATTTCAAGTGGGGTGCTATTTACATGCCACGTTGTAGTCCGACGTGTTTTTAATTTAGTTTTTCCACCTTCGATTTCATTTACCTTACGACAGACTTTTCAAACTGGAAGAGTTAAATCTAGCCTTCCTTCATGTCTTCACTGTTTCAAGTCTTTCCCAAGTTAAATAAAACGTTTGCAGATAGAAGAATATTGCGTCATTGGGTAGAAGGGTTTGGCAATACGACCCTGCAATCTAAGGGTCAATTACCTAGTGCTTGAGTCACTGCCCCTTTTGCAACAAAAAATAAACGAATAGATAAATAAATGCTCCTCTGACAGGCAGGTTTGCACGTTCAAGAGCTGCAGTAACTCAGGTGTAGCCATAATGTTCTGCCTTTTTTGATACGTATGGTTGATACTGATGGAGTTCAGGCAGGTTGAAAAATTTGCATTCCCCCTTTTAATTTTCCAAGCCATCAGTGAATGTAATACTGTTTATTTTTCAAGACTGTCGTTGCATACAAGAGCGATCTTTGTTTTTCCAAGCTCTATCCATCTCCTTCTCCAAGCACCGTTTCTTTTGGAACTGTCAAGCCTCTTATCTCTCTATCCTCAACACTCGTGCCACATGAAAAGAGGGAAGTTCTTGTCCACCTCTTCCTTGATCTCCTTGAAAGCGTTTGGGTTGCGATGTCAAACAACTGCTTCAGCGAATCTTTGAACCCCGCTTCCTTCAACCTGCCAGTTTCTTAATCAACAAGTCTGTATTTCTTCAGATAGACATTTTGATTCTGCAGCTTCTCCAGTCAAGTGGATATTAAAGTTCTAAGTTACGCCTCACTAACAGCAACAGCAGCCACTCTAAACTTTAAAATTGTCCATAAATTTATCTTGTTCTGTGTGGTAGGATTCACCATGGCACAGAATGCCACCATCTGTTGATAGTCTAGGATGAAACAGTTCAGAAGATAGCTTCACAATAAACCATAGGATGATGCAAGACACAAATAAAAGTCTAAGGCAATTTAGGAGAGCCTCAGACATTCTGCACACACATATTAAGCAAGACAGTGGCTCCGTGGAGAATATCCCATTATCGGCGAAATTCAGACATTATAATCAAGCTTCAGATGTTAACTACTTCAGTTCATAGTTCCTCCGGATATTTTCTGTGTTGATGGAAATGGGGCGAAATGTTATCCAGTTCAGTCCATGTGTAGTAAGGGTGCGTCTCTGTCAAATGGAATAATGACAGCCTTGTGGATCCTGCTGCTGGTTTTATTTTTAACCTGCAAAGATGAATCACAGTTAAGAAGCTCCAGAATGATACCTCCAGGCAGTTGTACTAATATAAAGGAGGTATGTGAACGTCCCTTAGTTCCCTCCTTAAGGAAAATTCAGCCGTCCATACACACACACACACACACACACACACACACGCTAACTAATACACGGTTATCAGAATATGGCTGTGTTACTTGCATACTTATAATCTGCATTTTGGTGACATATTTTCCTTTTTAGTCTTTCTATCTCCTTAATGTTTTACTTAAATTTAGATGAACTTCTAGAAATAACAGGTTTATACATAGCATCCATTAATCACCTTGATAGTAGGCTGTTCTCTTCTGTCAACCTATTTATCATAAGACGCCTTAATCCCGTAAGGGGTGGCCAAAGATAAATCGCCTCCATGTCACCCTGTCCTCTATCATAAGGCTGCCTGGTCCATAACTCATACGTCCCTTCTCATCTACCTTTCCACCTCATCCCTGTGTCTCACCCTTGGTTTCCCTCTCCCCCTTCCCCCTCCACCCCCACTCACATGCACTCTCCTAGTCAGTTATTCATTCACCATCCTCCCCAAATGGGTAAACAGTCTCAGTATTATTTATAATTTCAGTCACACCCACACCAAAACGCACCTTTGCTTCCTCTTTTCTTTTTATGTCTCCACGCAAATCTACATGTTCATTTCACATAACTCATTTCCACTCTGTCTGTCTGTCTGTCTGTCTGTCTCTGTCTCTGTCTGTCTGTCTGTCTGTCTGTCTCTCTCTCTGTCTCTGTCTGTCTGTCTGTCTGTCTGTCTGTCTCTCTCTCTGTCTCTGTCTGTCTGTCTGTCTGTCTGTCTCTCTCTCTCTCTCTCTCTCTCTCTCTCTCTCTCTCTCTCTCTCTCTCTCTCTCTCACTGCGTATTTCCAACACAGTCTCTTACATCATCGAGCTGAAATGGAGAGAGTTACTTGGAGAGGCCATTTTCATCTTCCGCTTTAACCTCTTCCCTTTCCTGATGAAGAAGGAGGAGAAGGGGAAGGAGGAAGAGTAGGAGAAGAAGGAAGAGGAGGAGAAGAAGGAAGAGGAGGAGAAGGAGGGAGAGGAGGAGAAGGATATAAAGAAGAAGAAATAGAAGGAAGGAGACAAGAATTACAGTAGGTATGCTCATAATAACTGGCGAAGGATGGAGTTGTCACTTTCACAGGTATACTGAAAGCTGTATTTGTGTGTTAACTGTTTGGCCAGGTATACAGCAGATAATTACAAGACTTAAATTGAGGATGGGTAGATTTGTTGCCCACATTCCAAAGCGCTCTATATTTCTTCTACTTCTTTCCATACATGTTCTCTTTTCCATGTCCCTCTCACCATATATATTAATGAAAAATAGGGTTGGGTTGGTAAGGATTGTAGGTCTTGTCCAGCACACGAAAGACACTACAGTTTTTACTCTCACTTGGCTTAAAATTGCCATCTCTCAATATCCAGTGCAATAGTATGTTAACACTAGAATATGGTGCTAGAATAAGTACTGTACAAGAGAAGTAGAGTCGGAATAGTCTTTTTCTGCTACAGAGCTACGTGAAATAAGAAACAGAAGAGCGAAAATCTGAGCCAAGTTAACCCATTGGCTCCCAGATTTCTTGTGCGAGGGATTCTGCTGGAAGGGTGCTAGGCGTACCGCCGTCCGTCTGTCGGCTCACAGTCGCGAAGCTCATCGGTCTCTACCCCGGGGTTTCCCTTCTTTATTAGATTTTGAAACTTCCTACTTCCGTTCTATATTGAGGAAACTGGGCGCTAATGGATTAAAGTATATAGAGCATTGTAAGGCTTCCCCTGCTGTAGAATGCCCCCCTAGGAGCTTCCCCACATTGATGTGAGAATCAAATTTATTCTGATGCAAATTGTGAGATCGTACACGCTGGCATAAACACTGGAAGAACACCTCCTTTCATAAGACCTGGTTCTCGGTATTCTGTTTGTCACTGTCATCTACATTCTTGGTCTCCCTTTCCTCCTCTCCCCCTCGACCTCACTCACCCTCTTCTACTCAGTCTCTTGAGAGGATTTGGGATGAAAGGCTAACCAGAAGCGCGCATGTGAGTGAGGTTAAGGGGGAGAGAAGGAGGGGAAGATCAAGGATGAGATGGAAGGATGGAATGAAGAGAGATATGATAAGGAGAGAGGCTGACTAGAAGAGTATATGTGAGTGAGATGGAGGGGAAGACCAAGGATGAGATAAAGGGATGAGATGGAGAGATGTATGTACGAGTAAGAGGGAGGCGTGAGATGGAGGGAGGGCAAACAAATGGCAGAGGAAAGGGCGACGTGGAGGGGATCTGTTTGTGGCCATCCTTCACAAAATGAAGGCGTCTGACAATACATAGATAGATAGACAGAATAGGGTGATGAGGACAGGGCAACGGAGAGACGATATAATTATGGTCACTCCTTCCGGGATTAAGGCGTCTGGCAATAAACGCAGAGATAGACCTACATTATTTATGGCACTGTTACACTGACATACAGAGCACAGCCAAATGATTTTTTTTTTTTTTTTTAAGCCTTTAGCCTATCTAAATTACCACTTTCTATTTTTAGGCACAAGGAAGTTGAAAATATCGACACTGATAAATTTTATAGCAGCAGTACAGTTCGCTCTTTAAATACAGATAATGTCAAATAAAAATGGCTTTGACATGATTGTTACTGACCAATGCTGTCCTTCGATTTTGCCGTAAATAAGGAATGAACAGTGTCAAAGACCGTCCACCTCTTCAGTGTTTGAGGAAGTTTATTATTTTCCTTATTAACTACTACATAGAAATACAACATTGTTCTACAAATTCATGATTTTATGTCAAAGATATTTTCACACGATATAAATTTATTTGTAACTCAATTTGCGTTGACACTACGAAAATTATCGTTGTCGATATTTTCAACTTCCCTGTCTCCCCTAACTCGCCAGTGATCAGTCCTGCTCTTTGTGGGATGTTAAACATGCAAACCACGTCAGGCGTTGACATTCCAGCGTGGGTGTTGGTGTGGGAGTCGTCATGTGGCCAACACAGGCGACGGGAATGTATTTTTAGGTGGGATAACAGGCCTCGTAGCATCTCTTCCTTAACGATATTCATGACTGTCCGTATGTAGCGCCTTTCTTCCACTCCGCTGGGGGATTTATCGTGCGTTGCGAGGAAGCCTTACGCCCGTAGTCTTGAAACTGAGGGCAGGGGTTACCCTTCCCGCACCTCACTTGAGGTGGCAGCTCACACCTTCAACGTCAATGGTAATCTTGAAAGCGAGAGAGCGCACCCCTTCGTGTGGGTAGGCGCGGCAGAGAGTTGGTAACACTGATTAATTTTAAAATTCAAAATCTTAAAATAAAAACAGTACATATGACAGTTACTAAGATTCACACACAATATAATCTAATAATGTACGCAATTCTTACCTCTTCAGTTATTAAAGACTGGCATTTGTTCTTAAATACTCTGTATAGGAGTACTGTATGCATACAGGATTTGGAGATCCTGTGCCACAGGAAAAATTCGGTGTC
Organism: Coenobita brevimanus; assembly: GCF_032717465.1. Classification (NCBI taxonomy): domain Eukaryota; kingdom Metazoa; phylum Arthropoda; class Malacostraca; order Decapoda; family Coenobitidae; genus Coenobita; species Coenobita brevimanus. The sequence continues at coordinate 6,459,524 of NC_137042.1, forward strand.
AGACATAGCTTCAATGGAGTTCATGCAGTCAGTAATAACCCTACGAATACGCCTTGGCTGGTCATACAGATTTTGACTATACTTCTGCCCCAAATGTTTGTTTTTGCCATTCTTCTCTCCCAGAACCCCGAAATCCCACCCCTCAAGACACGGGGTGGGGGGGTTAATTTGAAGACCAATCTTGAACACCGAAAATAAAAGCCAAATTCGTTCAGATCACACCAAAATACACCAGAAAAATATATTGCCAAACCAAAACAAAATAGTGCAGACTTGTAAAAGCTCACCGAACGCAAACATTAGACTTCGTAATTCAAACCAAACTGGCTGTGCACCAGTCGTCTGTTTAGGTAGTACTCGGCCTTTCTGTACTGTAGGAATTATCTCACGTACTAATCAAGCTAATTATAAAAGTATCATGCACCATATCTGATAAACAGCTTGGTAGAAAAATTGAGAAAAAAAATGGAAGTGGATACAGTATCTTGTCGTAAATTAACTATCCCCGCAGAAGTGGTCAAGTCTTTTAAATTGATAAAAATATTAAACGCTTGTTTTCTTAACACGATGCTTTTATCATTAAATTAAAATTCCTATCACACACACCATAGGGTCCTTCAAATTTTACAGTTTTCTTTGCACAAGGTTGCTAGAATATGACGAAGGGGCATGCGAAGGGGTGCTATGAGACCCCCCGCAGATTCCAGTACTACGCTGTGGTAATCCTCTCCCGTTCACCGGGGAACGCTCTCCCTTTCGTGCTTTAAGACTACCAAAAGATGCGGATAGGGCAAGGTGAACGCCTTCCCACAGTTTAAGACTACGGCCGTTAGTCATTATTATCAGTACCTGGCCTGTATCATACATTCACTTTCTCCTCCCACTACAGGCAGCATTATCTATGTTTAAGAGTGCTGTGGTGGGGCATGCAGAAGAAGTGTGTGGTGTGAGACGTGTGGGTGATGGTGTAAGAAAAGGAAGTGAATGGTGGTGCGAGGAAGTAATTATGGCTGTGGCTGAGAAGAGACGTACATATGAAGTGTGGCTGCAGAGGAAGGATGAGATGTCATATGAAAGGTATAAGGAAAAGAGGATAGGGCGAGAAGAGTTGTACGTGATGCTAAAGTGGCAGCAGATGAGAGGTGGGGTAGGCGGCTGACAGAATTTTCAACAGAATAAGAAAATGTTTTGGAAGGAGGTGAAAAGGATGTGAAAGGGAGAGTCTGGGAAGGAAGAACGAGTAAAAGCAGAGGATGGAAGGATGTTAATTGAGATGGATGCAGTAAGGAAGAGATGGGTAGAGTATTTTGAAAGATTGTTAAATGTAGAGGAGGAAAGTGTTGCTGAGATTGTGGCGGATGGAAGGGTGCAAGGAATAAATGTGTTGGGAGAGTTGAATGATTCTTTGATCACGAAGGAGGAAGTGGAGAAGGCAGTAAAGGAGATGAAAACAGGGAAAGTTGCAGGTATGGATGGGTGTGCTGTGGAATGCCTGAAGAGTGGTGGAGTGACTATTGCTGACTGGTTAGTAAGATTGTTGAATGTGTGTGTTGTGAGAGGTATGGTGCCAACTGAATGGGCAAGTGCTTGTGTGGTCCCATTGTATAAAGGCAAGGGTGATAAGTATGAATGTACTAGCTTTAGGGGTATTAGTCTGTTGAATGTTGTAGGTAAGGTGTATGGTAGAGTGTTAATTATGAGAGTTAGAGAGGGTACAGAGGGAGTGATTGGTGATGAGCAGTGTGGCTTTAGGAGAGGGAGGGGATGCGTGGATCAGGTGTTTGCTGTGAGACAAGTGTGTGAAAAGTATTTAACGAAAGGCAAGGATGTGTTTTGGGCATTTATGGATTTAGAGAAAGCGTATAATAGAATTGATAGGGAGGCTTTGTAGACTGTTTTAGGATTGTATGGACTTGATGGTAGGTTACTAAAAGGGGTGAAAAGTTTTTATGTAAATAGTAGAGCGTGTGTAAGAGTGAGAAATGCTGTGAGTGACTGGTTTCCCATGAGAGTGGGGCTGCGACAGGGATGTGTGATGTCGCCTTGGTTGTTTAATATTTACATGGATGGTGTTGTAAGGGAGGTGAATACATGAGTTTTAGGTGGAGGTCTGAGTCTGGTGAATATTGATGGTGGAGAGTGGAATCTGCAGCAGCTGCTGTTTGCAGATGATACTGCACTGGTGGCTGATTCAGAGGAGACATTGAGACAGTTGGTAGAGGAGTTTGGAAGGGTGTGCGAAAGGAGGAAATTGAAAGTAAATGAGAATAAGAGTAAAGTGATGAAGTGTACGTGGTTGGTAGATGGTAGGGGGATGAATATAGTTTTGAATGGCGAGTTGCTTGAGGAGGTAGAGTGTTTTATGTATTTGGGGTCACATGTTGCTGTGGATGGAAGAATAGATGCAGAAGTGAAGTTTAGAATAAATGAAGTTGGAAAGGTGCTGGAAGGAATGAAAAAAGTGTTTAAATGTCGTTCGCTTAGAATGGATGTAAAGAGAAGGCTGTATGAGGGTGTTGTGGTACCGACTGCATTATATGGGGCTGAAACATGGCATATGGGTGTAGCAGAGAGGAAAAGTTTGAATGTAATGGAGATGAGGTGTCTGAGGAGCATGTGTGGAGTGACGCGTATGGATTGAGTGCGAAATGATGAAGTGCGAAGGAGAACTGGGGTTGTTCGGGAGATGGCTGGTAGAGTTTAGCAGAGGGTGTTGCGATGGTTTGGGCATATGGAGAGAATGGATAATGAGCGATTGGTGAAAAAGATAACTAGATCTGATGTGAGAGGTGTAAGGCTGAGAGGAAGACCACGAATAGGATGGATGGACAGTGTGAAGAGAGCACTGGATGCGAGAGGGATGTCTGTTGAGCAAGGAGGAGTGGTTGTGCGTGACAGAAATAAATGGAGAGAAACTGTGAATGGATAAATGATGACGCAACCCTGAGGGGATATTCTCCCTCATTTGGTCTGATCAGCTAGTCAGGTCAGGTGCGGGTAAGGGGATGGGTCTGTTATGATGTGGCAGGGGTAAACCAGCTCTGCTGTCTGGCCCTGCTGCGGATGTCACTGATTGCATTACGCAGTTGACCCTTGTGCGGTGTGGTGCGGTGAGGATCTGTCCGTTCTCCCCTTTGGGGCTAAGATGCGAATGAATGTGTTTGAATGGATGAGTAAACGGGGAGTGTGTCGTCCTGTCTCGGCTACCTCCCTTTCCTTGGGGGAAGCAGCCTAGGTATATAGATAGATAGACCACTGTCCTACCCTCACTAACAGACTAAGCCGTCCCCCAACACTTACGATACCGACAGTGAATTCTAGTACGCTATTCACGGACCGCCCTGGATTTTGCGTTCTTTTTTTATGTGTTATGTGTTATTTAAATGGTAACACAGTTCAAATCCATAATACACAATAGTACAGGGTATGCGCAAAGTTCTTCTTGATTTACAAAAATGTTATTGCGCGTAAACGAATCAGCATTTATTGAACCATTTACTCGTTGTCTGCTGAATCATTTGGCGCTAGCGGGAAGAGAGTATTCGAGATGTTTCAACAATAACAGACTTAATGGTGGTTGTACTAACGCTGTCAAGTTTCTGTACTTAATACCAGATGAATAAAAGTGTTAGCAGGGAGAGAATACTGGAGCAGTCCCAAACACTGACACACTATTAATGTTAACAGATTCATAACTCTCCAGGGCTCACATTTGTACTCTCATTTATATTAAAATGACGTAAACGGGAGTGGGATCCTGGTTCTCCTGATCTCGAGAGAGTTAATGATCATACAGTTAACACACTCACGTTCCTATACTCTCCTACAGATAAGCAAAATCATCTGGCGCTGGTGATAAGACCTGCCTGATCGTGAGAGAGATAAGGAGAGAGAATTGTCACGCATAACAAGGCAGGTTATGCCTACCCAGAACTGAGAGAGATAACTAGAGACCGGAGTAATGTATAACACGACATGCCCTGACCGTGAGAGAGATGAGGAGAGAAAGAGAGACAGACCCGTATTCTTGTACGTTGACGAAGCTCCCTGGCCTAGCACCTTTTCCTAACCGATTTATTTTGTTTATTACACCGTACTGCCCTCTTCTGTGTATCACTTCTTTCAGTATCGCCACTCTGCATAAATAACGTACAAAAGGATATTAACCAGCCATACTCAGAAAAAAAAAAAAAAAGCAAACGAAGAGAAGTTAGGGAGTTTCCTTAACCTACGGAAATACGAGCCAGAGATCTTTCTATCTGCCCATCTATTGCCAGACGCCTCAATCCTGTAAGAGGTGGCCACAAACAAATCTCCTACATGTCGTCCTGTCCACCACCATTTCACTGCCCTGCTACCAGCTTATATCCCCCTCTCTCATATACCTCTCCACTCCGTCCCTCCATCTCACTCTCGGCCTTCCCCTCCCTTTCCCCGAAATTTAATCAAACATGAATACAATCCACGGTGCCCGTGTCTTTAAATCACCTAAAATCCAGTCCAGACAAAATGGTTACTGGCTCTGGTGGGATTTCTGCACCACACTATAACCAACTGAGGCGGTCGCCCGCACCCGCCCGCATCCAGTGAAGTCAGCTTGGGATGCAGTGATGCAAAACTCCCACCCACACCCATCCACACCCGCCCATGCCCTCCCGGCGTCAGCAAGCATTTGGTGTGGACGCGCTTAATATACTTGTATATGATGTCCAGAGAGATCTGTTACAATAAGGAGAATTTCTGATATTCTTTAAATGTCAAGCCATGCTGAACATTGGAAACTGATTTTCTCTCTCTCTCTCTCTCTCTCTCTCTCTCTCTCTCTCTCTCTCTCTCTCTCTCTCTCTCTCTCTCTCTCTCTCTCAGAGACAAACACAGACAGACGCAGAGAATATGTGTGTGTGTGTGTGTGTGTGTGTGTGTGTGTGTGTGTGTGTGTGTGTGTGTGTGTGTGTGTGTGTGTGTGTGTGTGTGTGTGAGATCAAGGACATGGAATAAAAGGGAGAGTAGGATAAACAGTGAGCCTGAAATATGGCAATACATTAATGATGAAAGGGACAGACAGGAGGATATGGATGCTCGAGGGTAGATCGATGGAGAGAGAGAGAGAGAGAGAGAGAGAGAGAGCAGCAGGTGGAAGACAGTTGGACGCATCATCATCATCATCATCATCATCATCATCATCATACTTATCATTAGACAAAAAAAAAAGTAAATAAAATAGCCAAAGATTAATTGATATGTAAATCTTCTAACCTTAACATAAGAACATAAGAAGAGAGGATAACTGCAGTAGGCCGGTTGGCCCATGCTAGGCAGCTCCTAGAAGAGTAACTGAACTACTAGAATGAGATAAGGATAGCAAAGACGAAGGCTCTCCCCAGCCCTCCAAACCCTCCAGCCGAAGCCGGCAGGAAAAAGTCAGAAAGAACACCACGCAGTATAGAAAAACTGGCGTGGACATTTTACAGGAAAGTGAGTAAGGAGAATGGAGACTATCATAGTGCAACCTGAAAAGGAAAGGAAAAATTATGAATTAGTATTGGTTATAAGATTTTCTTTTTTCTATATCCACCCATTATTTGTCATATGCTCATCTAGCCTATGCTTGAAACTCTCAATGGAAGAGGCAGCAACTACTTTACTAGGTAGCTTATTCCATTCGTCTACTATTCTATTACCAAACCAATTTCTACCTATTTCCTTATTGAAATGGAATTTTTCTAGTTTGAAACCATTATTTCTAGTTCTATCCTGTATGCTCACTTTAAGTACCTTGCTAATATCTCCCTTATTTATACCCTTCATCCACTTAAACACCTCAATTAAGTCTCCCCTTACTCTACGCCTCTCTAGCGAATGCAGACTGTCTTTTCAGTCTGTCTCCATACGACAGGTTCCGGACGTCATGTATCATTTTTGTCATTCTTCTCTGTACATTTTCTAACGAGTTAATATCCATTCTATAGTAAGGACACCAAAATTGTACTGCGTAGTCTAAATGTGGCCTAACTAATGCTAGATAAAGTTTCAGTATTACTTTTGATGATCTATTGCTCACGCTTCTCGAAATAAATCCTAGGACCCTATTTGTTTTATTTCTCGCATTATTACACTGTTGCCTTGGTTTAAGGTCGTTACTAACCATAACTCCTAGATCCCTCTCGCATTCCGATTTGCTAATTTCTTTGTTAACTAAGCTGTATTTAGTGTCTCCAATGGTCTTGCCTACGTTAAGTACTTTACATTCTTCAATGTTAAATTGCATTTGCCAAGTTTTAGACCATTTGGACAATGTATCGAGGTCTTTTTGTAAGTTATGGCAATCGTCAGTCGAGTTAATGATACGCCCTATTTTTGTATCGTCAGCAAATTTGCTGATGCTGCTATTGACTCCTAAGTCTAGATCATTTATATATATGATAAATAATAAGGGACCGAGTACTGAACCCTGTGGTACACCGCTAGTTACTAATCCCCAGTCCGACTTAGTTCCATTTATTAATACTCTCTGATTTCGTCCTTTCAGCCAGGATTCTATCCATTTTAAGATATCGCCGTCTACACCGTGTGCTCGAACCTTTCTAACTAACCTTTCGTGTGGGACCCGATCAAAAGCTTTACTAAAGTCCAGATAAATAACATCGTAAGCTTTATCGCTATCTACTGCCTCATAGACCTCCGGGTAAAATGACTACAAGTTTGTGAGGCAGGATCGTCCTTGCCTGAATCCGTGCTGACTTCCGTTTATAAGATTAAATCTTTCTAAGTGTTCTCTAATCTTATTTACCAAAACTGACTAACATTTTTCCTACTATTGACGTTAGACTTATCGGACGATAATTCGACGCAGCTGATTTATCACCCTTTTTAAAGATGGGCACTACGTTTGCGGTCTTCCACGCCTCTGGAACTTCTCCTGAACTTAAAGAGTCATTAAATAATGTTAAGAGTGGCTGACATAATTCTTCTTTGGTTTCTTTTATAATTTTTGCATATAAATTATATCGTCCGGACCTGGCGATTTTTGAGGTTTTAAATTATTAATTTCTTTCAATACGTCCTCCTTACTAATGGTTATTTTACTAAGAATATTTTCCTTATTCTCATCGTAAATATTTGCTGCTTGAGGGACCAGGTCTAGATTTTCCTTGGTGAATACTGATATGAAATAATTATTTAGGATGGAGCACATTTCTTTATCTTCACTGGTTATGTCACCTGATTCTGTTCTGAGTGGTCCTATCCTATCTTTATTTTTCATACGGTACATTTGATAAAAACCGTTGGGGTTTTCTTTTGATTCACTAGCAACCTTAATTTCATAACTTCTCTTTGCTTTTCTTATATCCCTCTTTACTTCTCTATTTATAATCGTGTACCGGTTACGTAAGTGTTTCTCTCCACGTTTTATTTTTCTATATATTCCTTTCCTTTGGCCTGTGAGAGATTTTAATCTCTTCTTTAACCATCTTGGTTCTGAATTATTCGTTCTAAACGGTTTTGAAGGGATATATCTATCTTGGCCTCCGTGTATTATATTTATTAACTCGTTATACATCTCACTGGTCGAACGTCTGCTTGGTACTGGAGCTGAGTTAATCCCTTCACCTGGACTACATTCCCATCTACCACTTCCCCCTTCACAGACACCTGACGGACATTCCCACGTGTTTCCTGCCCTTCACCTATGACCTGGGGTTCCCCACTGACCTGGCATTCCCTCAAATAGCTAATCTCCCTGTGGAATACCGTTCGAAAATAAGCTCTTGAGCCATCGAAATCTCCTAGACGAAAATTAGGAACGGTGGAGGTATTTTCAGTGGAACAGACATCCCAGATAAATTTGAACTTAATTTCTTCATGATGGCTATTTCCAAGTCGTCCACCAACCTCTATATCAATAATGATATTTTCTTTATTAGCTAAAACCAAATCTAGTATATTATTACCTCTAGTGGGCTCCCTGATATACTGATAAAGGAAATTATCCTGTACTACCTCTAGAAATTCCTGACTCTGCATCTCATGTCTGATTTCTCCAATCTATCCTTGGCAGATTAAGGTCCCCTACAATTATTACTAAGCTGGACTGTGATGCTTTCCTAATTTCCTCCCAAAGGTATTTACTATCAGCTCTACTTAATTTAGGAGATCTGTAAATTGCTCCTAAGACTAATTTCTCCCTATTGTTACTAATTTCAACCCAGACACTTTCTGTGTCCCTATTTACTTTAATGCCTGCTTTATTGTAACAGATTAATAAATCATTTACATAAATAGCTACCCCTCCCCCCTTTCTTCCCTGACGGTTTGACACAAAAATATTATAGCCTTTTATCTGATATTCCGCTAAAAATTCTCGAGTGTCTGTATTCATCCAAGTTTCACTAATAACGGCAATGTCTATTTTCTCTGTACAAATTAAAGCCCTCAGTTCATCCATTTTATTACGTAAACTCCGGCTGTTTGTGTAGTACACTTTCAGATTATTACTAGTAGTTATGCCTCTACCTTGGCATTTACTGTTATTTATTTTATTACTAATTGGGAAACTCTTTACTTTACTAATATAACAAATTTTTGTACTATCGCTTATCGCCCTTCTATCATCGCTTGTTCTATCATCTATTATCGCCTGCTCAATTTGAGGTGCCTGAGTGGATGTATCTACACTAATGGTTGAACTTTGTTCTTAATTTTGCAAATCTTGATGCATCTATCCAAACATCGTAATAATGATTTCTGAGCGTAGTTGCTGCAACTTCCTGTACACCTACTTCTCAACCTCGAAAAAATCCCTCCAACTCCCTATCTATCATTCCAGGTAAAACAGTAACTCCCCGCCTGCTAAAATGAATCCCATCCCAACTATACAAGGCACTCCGTCCATAAAACCTGTCCCACCTGTCGATGAAAGGTATTGCATTATCTTTGCAATACCATTCAAGGCGGCAATTAAACCCTATTGTCCTGCTCAACCACTCCCTTCCAACCCGCCACCTGGGTAAAACACCAAGCACTACAGGGGTTCCTCCCCTCTCCCTAACCTTCTCTAACATTAACTTATACTTCTGCCATAGTACCTCACTCTTACGGCTACTAATATCATTGCCTCCTACACTGAGGCACACAGTGGGTTTGTCACCACTATCCTTCACGATATTTGACATTTTTTCTATCACATTAGCCACCCTGGCCCCTGGAAGACACACATGTTTAGCGAGTGGAGTATACATGGCTCTGTTAAGATATCTCACCTGGGAGTCTCCAACAACAGCAACATTTTTCTTACCTTTCTTGTTCTGATTATACTTACCTGTACTGGGAGTTCTCTCACCGTCCTTCTTCTCTACTTTCCTCTCTGCCTTCCTTTCACATTCCTCCTGTAGTGCGTCGAAGGCATTAGTGGTCTTAACTTCCGTTTGCTTCTTAAGAGTGAACTTCGTTGCACCCTTATTAACTAGTGTCCAACCCTCAGTCTTTTTCTCTTTCTCCTCCAACATCTCCTCCAACAATTCCCTTATGAGTATTTGTACCTCCCGCTTCAGTTCACACACACACACACACACACACATCCTCTCTCTCTCTCTCTCTCTCTCTCTCTCTCTCTCTCTCTCTCACACACACACATACACACACACACACACACACACACACACACACACACACACACACACACACACACACACACACACACACATCCTCTCTCTCTCTCTCTCTCTCTCTCTCTCACACACACACACACACACACACACACACACACACACACACACACATCCTCTCTCTCTCTCTCTCTCACACACACACACACACACACACACACACACACACACACACACACACTCTCTCTCTCTCTCTCTCTCTCTCTCTCTCTCTCTCTCTCTCTCTCTCACACACACACACACACACACACACACACACACACACACACACACACTCTCTCTCTCTCTCTCTCTCACACACACACACACACACACACACACACACACACACACACACACACACACACACATCCTCTCGCTCTCTCTCTCTCTCTCTCTCTCTCTCTCTCTCTCTCACACACACACACACACACACACACACACACACACACACACACACACACACATACACAATCCTCTCTCTCTTTCTCTCTCTCTCTCTCTCTCTCTCTCTCTCTCTCTCTCTCTCACACACACACACACACACACACACACACACACACACACACACACACACACAAATCTGCCAATGTAACGAGCACTATTTACTCGAAAAATTGAATCTAATTCATTGTGTCGGTATGCGTAAAAATTTGACATTTTCAAGCATAAACACCTTGACGTTCAAATGCACATACTGTAGGATCTAAAGAGGGGCGCCCTCACGTGGTGACACCGGTATAATGAAGCGGTTCCCCTGCCTGGATATACAGAATGGCTCGCTATCCCCGGAAAGAAGGATGGTGAACTTTAGGATGAGGGAAACTTCAGCCTGCAGTCCATCGGGGGTTCAAGTTACAAATGAACCTGAGGCCACAGCAGCTACTACTGTCCATTATTTAGCTATATACCTAGTCCATAATCCCACCAAACAGCCCATCCCCCAACCCACACCACTCTCACTCTAGTCCTCCTTACCGCATCCCTATGTCTCATCCTCGATCTGCCCCCCCCCCCCGCTCCCCTATGAAATAATGAACTTAACTATGGCTTATTATTATTATTATTATTATTATTATTATTATTGTTATTGTTATTATTATTATTATTATTATTATTATTATTATTATTATTATTACTCGGTTAGGCGGCCTCTGGTCGATGTCAGAAGGGCACAAATGAGTCATAACTAAGGATCCGGTTGGCCGATTCGGCTGGAAATTGTTTTATTCTTCAAGTCAGGGCATTTTAACGGTACCTTCTGATGACAAAAATGGTACTACGTTGCGCCGTTTTTGCTGTGTTACGGTAACAAACAAACCAACAAACATACACACCTTGGATCATAATATTGATTATTATTGTTGTTGTTGTTGTTGTTGTTGTTGTTGTTGTTATTATCATTATTACTATTATCATTATTATTATTATTATTATTATTATTATTATTATTTTTATAATTATTGTTGTTGTTGTTGTTGTTGTTGTTGTTATCATTATTATTATTGTTATTATTATTATTATTATTATTATTATATTACTCTAATTATTATTATTATCATTATTATTATTATTATTATATTACTCTAATTATTATTATTATTATTATTACTATTTCTGCAAGCCAGTAGCAAAGGTTTATATCTGTCTTACAGTACAGGATGGTCCGTAAATAGCGCTCCACTTGGTCCTCAACTACTGATATCTCTTGTGTTGCTGGGATGGCTCAGGCTGCTGGTGTGGGTGGTGGGGGAGGCAGTGGGAGTTGGAAGTAAATAAATGCTACAGGTTAGACACCGATACCGCTGCTGAGCCGTCTCCCCAACACACAAGACTGGGATGCAAGAGGAGAGGTGTATATGCAACACCTTGTAGATTTTCCCAAATTTAGGAGTTGGATTTGCCTTCATGAACCACTTCTCTTCGATGACGTGGTTTTACAAGTTGATTCTGGCTCGTCTTCGTTGATTTATTTCAGGTGGAATGACCCCTCGTATGAGAGAGAGAGAGAGAGAGAGAGAGAGAGAGAGAGAGAGAGAGAGAGAGAGAGAGAGAGAGAGATTTTAAGTTAGGAATGACTTCTCGCACTAAAAATGAGAGAGAGAGAGAGAGAGAGAGAGATTTTAAGTTAGGAATGACTTCTCGTACTAAAAATGAGAGAGAGAGAGAGAGAGATTTGAGAGAGAGATTATATCTACTAAGAGCCTAATCAAAATATATCTCCTAGAAATTAATGCTATGGAACCTCTTATGTCACCTTGACCTGAATTCTCGTCGGGTAAGGAAGCTCCCTAACATATCTTTCTTAGCGATTTGTTATTGGATAGGGGGGTTTATATCCTTTTGTAGGCTATTTATGCAAAGTTTGGCGATATTGGAAGGATTTATGTAACACAGAGCAGGACAGAAAGGCCTAATAAAGAAAAGAAATCTCTTAAGAAAGGGGAGAATATGGGCATGTTCTTTCCATTTTAAGGGCATTAAGATTTGAACATCAGTATTAACTACTATTGGCTCCCTTTTGTGTGCGTGCACCCTAGGATTATTGCTCCAGTGCCCCCTCCCCTTCTTCCCTGTAATCCAGCCCTGCATCTAATCCAGCCCTGCATCTAATCCAGCCCTGCGTCTAATCCAGCCCTGCGTCTAATCCGGCCCTGCATCTAATCCCATCATTTTGAAAGGTCTCCAGTGTGAAGTAAAATCAACAGGAAATAGTAAAATGTAAATGAAACATTACGGTACTGGACTCACGTGACTTCTCCTTTCTTTGCTTTGTCCCCGCCTCGCAGGGGCTTGGGGACGGGTATTGCTTTCAGTCGGTTTGTCTGTTTGTTTGTTTGTTTGTTTTACTCTGTTTTGTGTGTTTGTGTGTCTGTCTGTCTGTCTGTTAACTTTACGCGAAAACTATTGGTGAAGTTTCGACTAAAATTACAGGGATGTTGAGAACACCTTCAAATTACTTAATCAAATTTTAGGAAAAACTGGGTCAAGGCCCAGGCTTAGGGCCTAAAAAATGTAAAAAAATGGGGACGCATAAAAATCGTTTATTTTGCCATAACTCCTTTCAAATTCGTCATATCGACATGAAACCAAAACCTATAACATGCCTCATTACATCAGAGTGTCACCCTCCAGTTAGCGGTAGGGGGGGGGTCAATGTCAGGTGGGTCAGGCCTAAATTTTCAAGTGGGCATAAAATTTTCAATTTTCACCCTGTTTACTCCAAATTTGATATGTAGCATCTTTGACTAGATATCCTGTTGTGTTTATGTCAGCACTAAAATGACTGCCGGGGACGTGTTTGCTGTCCCTTGGCACCGGTTCTTGTTCTTGCCTAAGTTGAACTGAGTCGTCCGGCATAAGCAGGGCCATAATACAACTGATGTAGTACTAGCAGCAGTAGCAGTAGTAGTAGTAGTTGTTGTTGTTGCAGTGGTAGTAGTAGTAGTAGTAGTTATAAAAGAAATAGTAACAGTAATACTGAAGTACTAGTAGTAGTAGTAGTAGTAGTAGTAGTGGTAGTAGTAGTAGATCAAATACGAGGCCACCAATGTAAAATAGGTAGCCTATGCTGATGATCTCACAGGTGCTGGCAAGGTGGAGGATGTGAGGAAATGGTGGGACCTTGTAACATCTCATGGCCCTGAAATAGGTTACTGCCCTAATGCAAGTAAGTCCATCTTGATCGTGAATGCAGCATACTATCAAGATGCACAGGAGGCCTTTAGAGGCACAAATGTGATAGTGACTAAGGAAGGTCAGAGGCATCTAGGGGCTGTGATTGGAACTAAGGAATTCAAAGACCAATATGTGAGTGATAAGGTAAAGACATGGGTAGAAGAAATTCATGTATTATCCAGCCACGCAAAAACAGAACCCAATGCTGCATACAGCGCATTTACCTATGGTGTAAAGCACATGTGGACCTTCATGATGAGGACCGTACCAGACATCGAGTTGCTGCTACAACCACTGGAGGATGCTATCAGGGATTCATTCCTCCCATCTCTAACCAAGGGCCACATCCCCACACCAGAAGAGAGGGACCTTCTAGCACTACCACCCAGGATGGGAGGCCTTGGCATTATAAATCCAGCAGTCATGGCAAGCTACAAACACAGAAATTCACTCATGCTCACCGAATCCCTGCCACAGAAGGTCTGCGCCCAGGTTGAGACGAGTGAATTCGACCACCAAAGGCAGAACGACATAAAGACACAGATAAGGAATGAGCGAGAAGCAAGGCAAAAAGACCAGCTGCAGCACATAACCGAACATCTAACACCAGACCAGAAATTGCACAGGAGGTTGGGGCATCTAACTGGCTCTCAAGGCAAAAGGCTTCCACTTCAACAAACAAGAATTTATTGACGCCATAGCCTTGAGATATGGGTGGCCAATAGAGAACCTACCTCAACACTGTGCCTGTGGCACTACCTTTGATGCAAACCATGCAATGGTTTGCAAGAAGGGAGGCTTTGTTTGCATCCGACACGATGAAGTACATGACCTCACTGCCAAAATGCTGCAGGAAGTATGCCATGATGTCACGATTGAGCCAGCTCTGCTACCCCTGGACGGCGAGCATTTCACCCATAGAACAGCAAACACATCAAATGATGCAAGAGTGTATGTCAGTGCTCGCGGTTTCTGGACACGCGGGCAGAGGGCGTTCTTCGACATCAGGATAATCGATCCCATGGCAGCATGTCATCGTGAACTGTCTCTCGAAGTTTCACACGAAAGGAATCAACAAGAAAAAAGCAGAAACTATCAAGAAAGGATCCAACATGTGGACCACGGTCAATTCACTCCCTTTGTGTTCACAACATCAGGTGGGATGGGTCCAGAAGCAGTGAGATTCTACTCGAGACTGGCAGAGGTTCTTTTTGAGACGAAACGTCAACCACAGAGTTCTGTTATGGCCTGGATGAGATGTCGTCTGTCATTCTCCCTCGTGAGGGCTGCACTCCTATGTCTCAGGGGCACAAGATTATCAGTCCTCATGCCTGTCCCTCTGGCAGTTAAGGACTGCGAAGCTACTGTGGTCAAGAGTTGCATAGACCAGTGACTCCAATAGTTTGATGTCTTTATTTACACTGTAATATCAATAAATATAAGAAGTAATAATAGTAGTACATGGTTGGTAACCAAAGCTGTTGGCGTGCTTGGGGCCAACGGATTGTAATATGAGGGTTAGCGTTAACCTTCACATTACAACTCTAAATGGTGAAATGTATTAGGAAGGTTGGTTTTGATCTTCACAATATAATTCCCCAATGGATGGAGGTGATTAAAAAAAAAAAAAGGGGGTAGTAGTAGTAGTTGTAGTGGTAGTAGTAGTAGAAGAAGTCGTCGTCGTCGGCGGAGGCGGTGGGGTAGTACTAATAGTAGTAGGCTAGTAGTACTTACAGTAGTAATAGTGGTAGCTGTAGTAGTAGCAGTAGTAGTAGTAGTAGTAGCAGTGGTGGTGGTGTAGTAGTAGTAGTAGTAGCAGCAGCAGCAGCAGCAAGTCTAGTTGTTGCCCCAGGTTCATCTGAAACGTGAACCTAGTGGATTGCAGGCTGAAGTTCCCTTCTACTTCCGTCCACCATCCTTCTCTTGGGGTATAGGGAGGGAAATGAGGGACGCTTCTATAACCAGGCTGTGGATCCGCCCTGTCATATCGGTGCCAGCACGTGAAGGCGTCCTTCCCCATCACCAAAGCAGACGTAAAAGCAGTGAGAGTCTGAGATATTCGCCTCCCTACCAGTCATAGCACTAGTCCTGGGAAGATAAAGGCCAGAGGCGATCAGGGGCTTATTATATGAGACTGAAGACTACGTATCACTTGTGCTTCAGCGACTTGTTATGAACATTTCATTTCGCAATCCTACTTTATTTATAACTTTTTTACTCGAACTTAGCCTAGAACTGCGTTCTCTCTGTCCTGAATGCTGCGATATAGTAGAGGACTTACACTAAAGTATGCTTCCAGTCATGAACAAGGGCTATGCAAAAGCCGTAGAGTCCTACTGCTGTTGTTTTTTCAACCACTAAGTATAATAAGCAGCACTAGGACGAAAATCTGAGCCAGGTTAGCGTAAAAGGAGAACACAGGTGCAAACTATGACTCTTCAAATTATTTAAATAATACTGAAGAGACAATCTCCTCACGGCCCTAATCGGTCGCTTAACGCTTGTGGAAATAATGGCCGTTTCTGAACCTTGCTTTGCTTTGGAGCAAGTAGGGACGGAAAACAAATGCCCCAATGAGAGCCGTTTCTGAACAGCTACCACCACCACCACCACCACCATCATCATCACAGCTACCACAACCACCACCACCATCATCATCACAGCTACCAGCACCACCATCATCATCACCACCACCACCACCACCACCACCACCACCACAGCTACCACCACCACCACCACCACCATCATCACAGCTACCACGGCCACCACCATCATCATCACAGCTACCACCTTCATCATCACAGCTACCACCACCACCACTACCACTGCCACCACACCTACCACCACCACCATCACAGCTACCACCACCACAATTATTATCACACCTATCACCGCCATCACCACCACAGCTATCACCCCCACCATCACCACAGCTACAACCACCACCATTAACACAGCCACCACCACCATCATTACAGGTACTACTACCACCACCACCACCACAGCCATTTTCTGCTGAATAAAATCGTCTTTTCGTAACATCCGTATGGTAATAGAAGTTGGACTAAAGATGTGAAGCCCCCTCCCTGTCTCTCTCTCTCTCTCTCTCTCTCCATGAAGCTCCACGGAAATGTCGCATTTTCCGCGTAATACAACACCAATGGGGATAATTATTAAAGATCAAAAGACCTCTTCAGAATATATCAATCGACATCTAATTCAAAATAGCCCATCTGGGACCCAGTAACAACTATCCTGCCAAGTTTCATCAATATATTTTTTCCGGTTTTGGCTGTCCTGCACACACACACACACACACACACACACACACACACACACACACACACACACACACACACACACACACACACAGGATTATAGTTCATTAAGTGTAAATAATACGGAAAATAATATTCAAGCGTAATATGGAAAGACAGTTGCTAAGGAAAAGTGCTTCGAATCCGTCTTACCAACTAGAATAAGATGTAAATATGACAGAAAATAATAATGAGCAATACTGAATCTATATCGGTAAGGCAGAGGAGCTTCAAAGCCTTCCATGACACCTGGAATAGGCATCAGAAACAAACACCAGAAAATAAAGTGCAGAATATAAAAGAATAAATCGCTGACGAAGAGGTAACAGGCCAGAGAAAGGGATGGGGGATTGAGTTATCCCCGTACCCTCAAGATTGAGTCTATGAATGTGCGTGGATATAGTACGACTGAAGCTAAAACAGAGGAGATTGGGAGAATGTTTGTGAGAAGAAAGTTGGATGTGCTAGCTTTGAGTGAAACGAAGATGAAAGGGAAAGGTGAGTCTATGTTTGGAAGTGTGAATGGAAGATTGTTAGGTGTTGATAGAGGAAGGGCAAGAGAAGGTGTGGCCTTGTTAGTGAGTCCGGAAGTACAGCAGTGTGTGATTGAATGGAAGGAGGTGTCATCGAGACTGATGTGGATGATAGCGAAATTTGAATGTGAGGTGTGGGTTTTTTGTGAGTGCATATGGGCCTGATAGTGAAAGGGATGAAGAAGAGAGGAAGTCTTTCTGGAATGATGATGAGTGTCTGCAGAGTTTTGGAGCGAATGTGAATGTGGTAATGATGGGAGATCTGAATACTAGAGTGGGAAATGTAGCAGTTGAAGGTGTAGTTGGTATGCATGGTGTGCCTGGAAGAAAGGAAAATGGGGAACGAATGATAGGGATGTGCGTTGAGCGAGAGATGGTGATTGGAAATACCCTGTTTGAAAAGAAAGATATTTATAAGTGTACATGGGTGAGACAGGAGGGTGGAAGGATTGTTGATAGAGCATTGATGGACTATGTGATTGTGTCCAGGAATGTAATAGGAAAATTGTTGGATGTGAGAGTTCTGAGAGGGGAGGGTGGAGATATGTCTGACCACTACCTGGTGGAGAGAAAGTTAAGGAGTAGGTAAGAGATGGGTGCGAGCTAGGAGGGGGAGGTGTGGCAGGGAGGATTTGAAAGTGAGTGAGTTGGATAAAAGAGAAAAAATGATAGAGTATCAGGAGAAAGTGAAAGATGAGTGGAACGCAGTGAAAGATCAGGAAAATGGCAGTATGGAGGAGGAATGGCAGTTGTTTAAAAGTGCTGTGGTGAGGCATACGGAAGAGGTGTGTGGTGTGAGAGGTGTGCGTGGTGGTGTAAGAAAAGGAAGTGAATGGTGGTGCAAGGAAGTAAGTATGGCTGTGGTTAAGAAGAGATGAGCATATGAAGTGTGGCTGCAGAGGAAGGATGAGGTGTCATATGAGAGGTATAGGGAAAAGAGGAATAGGGCGAGATGGGCTGTGCGTGATGCTACAGTGGCAGCAGATGAGAGCTCGGGTAGGCAGCTGACTGAGAATTTTCAACAGAATAAGAAAATGTTCTGGAAGGAGGTGAACAGGGTGCAAAAGGGAGTATGGGAAGGAAGATCGAGTAAAAGCAGAGGATGGAAGGATGTTATCTGAGATGGATGCAGTGAGGAAGAGATGGGCAGAGTATTTTGAAAGATTGTTAAATGTAGAGGAGGAAAGGGTGGCTGAGATTGTGGCAGATAGAAGGGTGCAAGGAATAAATGTGTTGGGAGAGTTGAATGATTCTTTGATCACGAAGGAGGAAGTGCAGGAGGCAGTAAAGGAGATGAAAAAAGGGAAAGCTGCAGGTATGGATGGGTGTGCTGTGGAATGCCTGAAGGGTGGTGGAGTGACTATTGTTGACTGGTTAGTAAGATTGTTGAATGTGTGCTCTGTGAAATGTATGGCGCCAATTGACTGGGCAAGTGGTTGTGTGGTCCTGTTGTATAAAGGCAAGAGTGATAAGTATGAGTGTACTAGCTTTAGCAGTATAAGTCTGTTGAGTGTTGTAGGTAAGGTGTATGGTAGAGTGTTAATTATGAGAGTTAGAGAGGGTACCGAGGGAGTGATTGGTGATGAGCAGTGTGGCTTTAGGAGAGGGATGGTGTGCGTGGATCAGGTGTTTTCTATGATACAAGTGTGTGATAAGTATTTAGCGAAAGCCAAGGATTTGTTTTGGGTATTTATGGATTTAGAGGAAGCGTATGATAGAACTGATAGGCTTTGTGGACTGTCTTAAGATTGTATGGACTTGATGGTAGGTTACTAAAAGGGATAAAAAGTTCTTATGTAATTAGTAGAGCGTGTGTAAGAGTGGGAAATACTGTGAGCGATTGGTTTTCCGTGAGAGTGGGGCCGCAGCGGGGATGTGTGATGTCGCCTTGGTTGTTTAATATTTATATGGATGGTGTTGTAAGGGAGGTGAATGCAAGAGTTTTAGGTGTAGGCTGAGTCTGGTGAAAGTTGATGGTAAAGAGTGGAATCTGAAGCAGCTGCTGTTTGCAGATGATACTGCACTGGTGGCTGATTCAGAGGAGAGATGGAGACAGTTGGTAGAGGAGTTTGGAAGGGTGTATGAAAGGAGGAAATTGAAAATAAATGAGAAAAAGAGCAAAGCGATGAAGTGAACGAGGTCGGTAGATGGTACGGAGATGAATATTGTATTGCATGGTGAGTTGCTTGAGGAGGTAGAATATTTTATGTATTTGGGGTCACATGTTGCTGTGGATAGAAGAATAGATCCAGAAGTGAAGTTTAGAATGAATGAAGTAGGAAAGGTGCTGGAAGGAATGAAAAAAGTGTTTAGATGTCGTTCTCTTAAAATGGATGTAAAGAGAAGGCTGTATGAGAGTGTTGTGGTACCGACTGCATTATATGGGGCTGAAACATGGAATATGGGTGTAGCAGAGAGGAAAAGTTTGAATTTAATGGAGACGAAGTGTCTGAGGAGTGTGTGTGGAGTGACGCGTATGGATCGAGTGCGAAATGATGAAGTGCGAAGGAGAACTGGAGTTGTTCGGGAGATGACTGATCAAGCTGAGCAGAGGGTGTTGCGAAGGTTTGGGCATACGGAGAGAATGGATAATGAGCGATTGGTGAAAAAGGTAACTAGATCTGATATGAGAGGTGTAAGACTGAGAGGGAGACCAGGAATAGGATGGATGGACAGTGTGAAGAGAGCGTTGGATGTGTGAGGGATGTCTATTGAGCAAGGAAGAGTGGCTGTGCGTGACAGAAATAAATGGAGAGAAATTGTGAATGAATAAATGATGACGCAGCCCTGAGGGGATATTCTCCCTCATTTGGTCTGATCAGCTAGTCAGGTCAGGTGCAGGTAAGGGGATGTGTCTGTTATGATGTGGCAGGGGTAAACCAGCTCTGCTGTCTGGCCCTGCTGCGGATGTCACTGATTGCACTGCACAGTTGACCTTGTGCGGTGTCGTGCGGTGAGGATCTGTCCGTTCTCCCTTTTGGGGTTAAAATGCGAATGAATGTGTTTGGATGAGTAAATGGGGAGTGTGTCGTCCTGTCTTGGCTACCTTCCTTTCCTTTGGGGAATCAGCCTAGGTATATAGATAAATAGATTTTTTCAGCTAGAATATGGCAGTCAATCTGAATTCCTTCGTACAAAGCTTCTCCAATACTCTCTCTCTCTCTCTCTCTCTCTCTCTCTCTCTCTCTCTCTCTCTCTCTTTTGTGCTCGAAGCCTTTGATGTGCAACCGTGAAAAGAAAAAACAAAACAAAAAGTTTAAAAAAAAATCGGAGTAAAAAAAAAAAACTGTGAGGGAGAAATTCTTTGAGGGAGTTGAAGGTGGATAGCAGGTCAGGAAAGGTCAGATGGTGATGCTGATGATGATGATGAGAGAGATGGAGGGGGGGGGGGACCTGAAATAGATGTGGAGGAAGAAGGAGTGGAAGAAAAACAGTAAACCTTCAAAAAGAGAAAGTGCTTGTAATGGAGATCATGATGATGATGGTGAGAGAGAGAGAGAGAGAGAGAGAGAGGATTTAAAAGAATGAGGAGATGGAGAAAGAAACGATGGGAAAGACGCCACAGACCTGCAAATATATACCGGGTATATATGCTGTATATATATATATATATATATATATATATATATATATATATATATATATATATATATATATATATATATATATATATATATATATATATATATATATATATATATATATATATATATATATATATATATATATATATATATATATATATATATATATATATATATATTGTGTGTGTGTGTACATTTATTTGGTAAGCACTAAAATAGATTAGTTCTGTAAAACAGTTTTATGTCTCTCGACTGCACTAACTCACTCTCAAAAGCTTGATATGCCCCGACCAATAATATACCATTATCATTTAACAGTTATGTATACCCAGCAAGTTCTTGAATATACTTTGAGCTGTTTTGATTGTAGAAGATGATATCATCCACTGTATTTACTATCATCAACATTTACGTCCCTTGTAATTATACGGAACATAAGCTGAAAAACATTTGGAAATATCTGTTTATAATGTGGGTGACAAATATAATGCACATTGATATCACTTACCGTATGTCGTTTGTCAACTGCCGGCTAACTGGCCTCATAAAGCCTGGCGGATAGTAATTTAGGTAACATTTTTGTCTCAGTGTCTAACCAAGCACTTCC
Organism: Coenobita brevimanus; assembly: GCF_032717465.1. Lineage (NCBI taxonomy): Eukaryota > Metazoa > Arthropoda > Malacostraca > Decapoda > Coenobitidae > Coenobita > Coenobita brevimanus. The sequence continues at coordinate 6,480,887 of NC_137042.1, forward strand.
AAACATTTTATCAACGTATGTTCTATTACAGTGGGCATATGTGGTGAAGAAACCAGTAAGACCAGTGGGTACGAGGGAAGTGTATCAACCCTTGCAATCAAGACTGTATAAACAAATGGTGTCAGGCTCAACAAACCTCCCCCGACAGCAGTTATTTTATTTTCAACCGTTTTCAAGTTATAGCCCTATGAAAGTCTATGCTCTTGCGTTTGATCTTTCAAGGTCACTCAGGGTCAAAGGTCGAGGTGCCAAATGAAAGCCCATATGAGACTTCCTATATGTTAATAAAAGTAAATATATCTATCTTCAACCAGTTTCGAGTTACAACCCCCTGAATATCCGTGTCATTGAGTTTGACCTTTCAAGATCACTTAACGTCAAAGGTCATATAACCAATTAAAAACCCATCTTGGACTTCCTAAATGTTGATAATAGTAAATACCTATCTGCAACCAGTTTCGAGTTGTAGCCTCCTGGATATCCGCGACCTTCAGTTCGACCTATGAGTGTCACTCAAGGCAGACAATCAGCATTTGTCAAGTCACGGTCCTGGCCTAGAACTCTATCGGTAGCAGTTAAAATTTCGTATAGAAGCTTTTGCTTTAACATAGAACAGATAATTCAATAAATAAATAAAGCAAGGAAGGAAGGTGAGAAGGAAGGAAGGGGGAACAGAGGTGTGTGAATGAGGAGGAGAGGGGTCAAGGGGATTGAGAAGTGTGATTTGATGAGGATGGAGGGAGAGGGAATGAGAAATGGAAGAATGGAGAGGGGGGGGTGGAATAAAGGGAAGGAGAGAGAGCAGGAAATTCGGGGAGGGAGGGAGAGAGGGGATGAGGGGAGGGTAGAGAGGCAAGAGGTGGAGAAGAGGTTGATGGGGTGTGTAGATTGAGAGGGAAAGATGAAAGAGGTTTTGTGTGTGTGTGTGTGTGAGAGAGAGAGAGAGAGAGAGAGAGAGAGAGAGAGAGAGAGAGAGGTGAAGGGCTGGGGGTATGTTCGATCCGGCAGTCAAGTAGTCAAGTACGTTATGTCATGAAGTTCTATTGTTCACCGTGGTCAGGTTTCCTTGCCCTAGTGGTCGACCAAAAAGAATATTGATTTAAGTATTTCTTTGTTATATTTATAGCCTTCTATACACTTCAATCCAGTGACGTAAATATTTCTTCTCGTTCTTGTTATCTCCAGATGATTTAGTCCATTTAGAAAGTACCTCTTTTATTTAGTGGGATAAAGAAAGCTTAGTGTAATCCCTGCAGAGAGAGAGAGAGAGAGAGAGAGAGAGAGAGAGAGAGAATTTCAGAGTATGTTACACAGACCGGAGAAGGGGAAATGATAGAATTCCCTGTGTAAATATGTGGTATAGAATTAATAGTTTCAGTGTGGTGTAGGTATCTTGCACTCTTTTCTCCAGCAATACGTTAAAGAAAGCTCTCCTTCATCTTATATTCCTGGCGTCTTGGGATCAATGACAGTAAATAATAACAGAATACAACTGGGATACAAGCCCTACCTTTCACAGGCGTTGCATTGTCCTATCTGTCTCCATTTATCTATTTATCTCTCTATTTATCATTCTGCTTTGATATCTATATGTCTGTCCATCAATCTACTTATATATCTGTCTATTTGTTTATCTATCCATCTACATGTCAATGGCCGAACTCTTTAATCTAGTAAGGGTGGCCACAATCAAATCTCCTCCACGTCACCCTGTTCTCCGCCATTGGGCTACCTTCCCCCCAACACAAACATCCAACTCTCAAATCTCTCTCCACTCCAGCCCTCCATCTCATCCTCGCTCTAACTGGAATATCTTCTGACCAAATACATTGGAGGAGACGCAGGAATTTTGCTCTGAATATTTTTTCAGAGGATTTTTTTCCCCAATCGAATAAGACACTTTGTCCTGTGCAGGGTTTATATTGGCATAGTTCCCCCTCAAAAAATGTGTGTGTGTGTGTGTGTGTGTGTGTGTGTGTGTGTGTGTGTGTGTGTGTGTGTGTGTGTGTGTGTGTGTGTGTGTGTGTGTGTGTAAATGAACTTGCATGTTTGCTTGAGTTTATATTTTGTGTGTGCAAGTGTGTGTGTGTGTGTGCATGTGTTTGTGTGTAAATGCTTCCTTGCATGTGTGTGTGTGTGTGTGTGTGTGTGTGTGTGTGTGTGTGTGTGTGTGTGTGTGTGTGTGTGTGTGTGTGTGTGTGTGTGTGTGTCACGGGGTTTTTATAATATCACGGTAATTTTGGAATATAAATGGTTAAATGTTATTTAAATTGATAATAATATTCAATAATATTGAAGAGCAAGGACAATGATTGTCTTGCTACATCAAGCAACGATTACTTTACGCTGACTTGCTACGATTCTCTAAGAACGAGAATTTATAAACTTTCTCAACAGTACACAGCAGAGACTAATTACTCACAAATGCTGAATTAGTACTGTTAGCCTCTGGAGAAAGTTACTTCACCCCTGACAATAAATAACTAATACTAACATCAGGTTCTTGCTGGTGCTTAACCCCTAGGTGGCACAACGGATTTTAAGTTAATACAACAAGACTGGTCTAAGTACCAGTTATGAAAGCAAACGTTTATGCAAGCTAGGAGCTATATGGAAAATAAGCTTAATTTGGAGAAATGAAACAAGATTTTACTTTACATTGAGCTCAAGAAAAAGAACTGTTAAATATATTGATTACAAAAAAATAAATTTAACGTTACAATTCAAATCGAATTAATGAGACGCACTCACTCACTCACGCAATAGCTAAATACTTACGCCTAGGAAAAAACACCTTAATTAAACTCTTATGACTACAAAATACAAAAGGGAAATACTATAGTCGATGAATGCTTTGTATCACCGAGGTGGGAGTTTGAAGAAACCGTACTCTGTGGAGCTTGGATGCTAGCTGACTTCTCACACTTCTGGAGCACATGACCTCTCTCCGTCAAGGCAACAACTAGACTGAATTCAAAATACATTGTATGGACAGGACGCACAAGCCACCGGAAGAAGGCGTGGCTAACGGTTAAGGTAAGCAGAGGCGAACGATAAAGAAACAATTGTATCGCTCAGTAGAGCACTTAGTGACGTGCATTAAATCGGTCACTTTTGAAAGTGACGAATGTTTTGAAAAGTATACTCCGAAATGGAGGGAGAAACGGTTAGCTGAGCGATACACAGTGAGTTTTCCACTAATAGTTCGTGGCTTCTCACAAAAGGGAAATGTCGCGAATTGATTTGTGACATTACGCCCTTACAAAGTTAAATTTTTTCCTTATGGGAAAAAATTTGTGGATATATATATATATATGTACACATCCTAAGTCATTCGCACAAGATTCACACTGTGGTGTGTGTGCTATCCTGCTACAGGAGAAAGTCGCAGTCGCCAGTGAGCGAAAAAAAACCTCGTGTTTACGTTAATAGAAGCAAGCTTGAGGGAAAAACTCCGTGACGACGGTGAAAATCCTGTACTCAGGTCAAACTGAGCGAAAAGTGGCTACATTTACACTGACAACTAATTGTTGTGTAGTGTGATGTATGTAATACACGGTGTAGGTGTGACAGTTGTAGTGTGACTGTACCTATGTGTAATATGACACAATAATAATAATATGACGACGACGAAGGCAGAGGGGAAGAGGCGGCAGCATGTGGCAGACGATCAGCTGGGCCGCACAGCAAAACTGCTACACCCATTGCTGAACCTGCAAAACCAATTAAGGTGGAGCATCAAAAGTGTCAATGAGACAAAATTCTTATTACGTTACAATTACTCTCTCTGCCTAGCAATCAGTACATGCTACGAAAAGTACACTCGAGGTCGCCATTAATTTTAGCACACGATTAGTGTCAGCAAGTTGAGAATCCTTGTGCAAACTCGGGTCTTCCATAGCCTCGAACTGCACACGGGTCCTCAACCTGTGCCTTAACCTACAGTTCTTATATTATTATCGGAGAGCTGAGAATCCTTGTGCAAACTTGGGTCTTCCATAGCCTCAAGTCGCCTCTGCGGAATTCTCACTTCCCCCTTAACCTACAGTACTTATATTAGTATCGGGAAGCTGAGAATCTTTGTGCAAACTTGGGTCTTCCATAGCCTCAAGTCGCCTCTGCGGAGTTCTCTCTCGAACTTCCCCCTTAACCTACAATACAATACTTATATTAGTACCGGAAAGCTGAGAATCCTTGTGCAAACTTGGGTCTTCCATAGCCTCAAGTCGCCTCTGCGGAGTTCTCTCTCGAACTTCCCCCTTAACCTAGAATACAATACTTATATTAGTACCGGGAAGCTGAGAATCCTTGTGCAAACTTGGGTCTTCCATAGCCTCAAGTCGCCTCTGCGGAGTTCTCTCTCGAACTTCCCCCTTAACCTACGGTACATAATATGTATGTACAGGCCCTGGACATAATGTGTCCTGTGGGGCCAATGGGCGAGATGTCAGGTCTGCACCCACTTCACCACTACCCTGTCTCTCAACTGTCTCAGAGATTAGGGGTGTGGTTACAAATGGCACAGGAAGGGCATGTCCCTGATTAGTGGTGATACTTTGGCACACACTGCAGGAACGGACAAAACTATCTATGTCCCGTCCCATCCCTGGCCAGAAAAAGTCAGCTCGGATATGGCCCTGGGTCTTCCATTTGCCCATGTGACCTCCTGAGGCTGAACAATGACCCCATTCTAACACTGCTTGGCGGTACTTGGCGGGGACGACAAACTGCAGTCAAACCTCGCCCTCGGGTGTTCGTGACTCACGGTAGAGCCGTCCTTGTTTGCTAAGGAACTTGGCTCGACCTCCCCGTGAATACTTAATCACTTGACCTTTTTGTTTGTTCCGCACGGCAGCAAGTGTCGGGTCAGAATGCTGTTCTTGTACAACAAGTTGACTACACATCAGATCTTGAGGCGATTCAATGATCACTGGGGTGACACAGTCTGGAGCCTCAGCCATGGCTTGTGTTACCGCAGCAGCCGAAGTCTGAGTAGCATGATCATCGGAGCAACTATCCTTGACTCCTTGAATGTTGCCGATGATGAGTTCAAATAAAGGTTCTGGCATGACAACTTCAAGTGTCGTACCAGTATAAAATGGAGATGCCACCTGGATACATGCCTCAGGGAACAATCTCACTGATCCATCAATAAGGCTTGCATGGATCTGTCGACCTGTATACTGCTCAGGCCGAACTAGACTCTGCTTGACAGAGCAACCTGAGGAACCATTGTCTCTCAGGACCTTCACAGGAATGTCTCCCACAAACTCTGGCTGAACAAGGAAGGTACTGTCACCTGTGGGAGGGCCTGTGGAGGAAGCAGCTAGCCACTCATGAGGCTGCTGAATTGATGTGGCAAACATTGTGCCTTGTGAATTATATTGGGAAGATGGAACATTGGCCATCTGTGGAGGGGGGTTCACTGTCACTGTGGGACTAGTGAACAGTGGGAAAGTACCCACAGTGGTAGGGACGTGACCACCGTGCTACTGCTGAGGAATGAAGGCTGCGTTCGCTTCCTGCCTCTTTTGAGCTGGTGGTGAGAAAGTTTGTCCCGACGGTCGGTTGCGTGGCTGATACTGCTGTTGGTTAGGGTACTTGTTGTACCTCTTCCACTCAGGTTTCTGAGTGTTTTGCCCCTGGTCCTTCCACTGCGGTTTTGGACCTTGGCCATTATTCTGAGAACGGCCTTGTTGCTGGGGTTCAGTCTGAGACGATTTCCCAGATTTATCAGGTTTTCTGTTCCAGGTGTTTTGCTTACGAGTTTGATACCCATATGCAGTAAAGAATGCGTCAGCCTTCTCTGCCATTTGGCTGGCATCTTTCACCTGGCAGATCTTAAGCTGTGCTACGAGCTCAGCAGGCCACGACCTCTCTAGCTGTGTACACAGCATAAGGTCAATTATCCCCTCACGCATGGAAGGAGTTTCATCTTTCTCCATCCACTCATTTAAGCAAGCTGCGAGACGATCAAGGAACTGAACAGCTGTCTCCTTGTCTTGGAGACGAGCTCGCATGAACTGAACTTTGGCGTCGTCTACTGTGAGACCATACGCCTTAATGAGTGCAGCTTTCATCATCTCATATGTGAGATTGTCTCCACGAATATTCTGTGGAGAATATCGAGGGCAGGGCCCTCAAATAGGCTAAGAAACTGAAGCCGCTTAGCTGCCTCATCCAGTTGATACATGTCTGCCATGTCCTCAAAACGAGCTATGTACAGCTCGATTAGCTCGTTTTCCTTGTATGAAAGAAGCTTGATGCGTGGGGTCGCCAGGACATGTGCAGGGAGAACGCTCGTGGAGCTTGGACCAACTGCACCAGACGTGTCTGAAGCCAAGGAATCTCGCTTGAGCTTCATCATTTCAAGTTCATGTTTTTCGCGTGCTTCTCGCTCGGCACGTTCGTGTTCTCGTTCTCTCTCTCGTTCCTCACGCTGTTCTCGCTCATGTTCCAAGTCGAGTTCGCGCTGTTTTTGCTCGTGTTCACGCTGTTCTCGCTCGTATTCGCGCTGAATTCTACGCTCTTCACGAGCATCTTTCTCACGTTCTTGCTCGTAATTGAACCGTGAGGGTATGTACTCTTTAATTTCGGTTGGGTCCTAAAGACCCATATCTTTGGCTTCCTGTAAAAATACAGTAGTAGCCATGGCGCTAATTTACTAAGCAAACCGAAACTGAGTACTGACTGCTTCGCAAACAAATGCTAATAAACACAAGTAAAGAGTACAGACACAAGTTAGTGGTGACCAGTCTTATCTAGTTAACTGGCAAAGATTAAAGCAAAAATGCGAATAACTAAGAACTCTCAATAATTAACACAGTGGGTACGGCGGCTACCCAGGAGCGAATAAAATCGTCTGGCGTTACCAAGAATAGACTAGAGTTAAGTACTCTATTGATTAATAAAGCAAAAATTCACTTGCTAAATCAACGGTAACCACCAGTAAACTTGTGCCTATAAACTTTAATTATAAATACCAAAATATGAATGAGTGAGCACTATCTCGTGAATAGCTTTATAGCTAGGAGTTAATATCCTGGAATGAGGTCGCCAATTGTCACGGGGTTTTTATAATATCACGGTAATTTTGGAATATAAATGGTTAAATGTTATTTAAATTGAAAATAATATTCAATAATATTGAAGAGCAAGGACAATGATTGTCTTGCTACATCAAGCAACGATTACTTTATGCTGACTTGCTACGATTCTCTAAGAACGAGAATTTATAAACTTTCTCAACAGTACACAGCAGAGACTAATTACTCATAAATGCTGAATTAGTACTGTTAGCCTCTGGAGAAAGTTACTTCACCCCTGACAATAAATAACTAATACTAACATCAGGTTCTTGCTGGTGCTTAACCCCTAGGTGGCACAACGGATTTTAAGTTAATACAACAAGACTGGTCTAAGTACCAGTTATGAAAGCAAACGTTTATGCAAGCTAGGAGCTATATGGAAAATAAGCTTAATTTGGAGAAATGAAACAAGATTTTACTTTACATTGAGCTCAAGAAAAAGAACTGTTAAATTTATTGATTACAAAAAAATAAATTTAACGTTACAATTCAAATCGAATTAATGAGACGCACTCACTCACTCACGCAATAGCTAAATACTTACGCCTAGGAAAAAACACCTTAATTAAACTCTTATGACTACAAAATACAAAAGGGAAATACTATAGTCGATGAATGCTTTGTATCACCGAGGTGGGAGTTTGAAGAAACCGTACTCTGTGGAGCTTGGATGCTAGCTGACTTCTCACACTTCTGGAGCACATGACCTCTCTCCGTCAAGGCAACAACTAGACTGAATTCATAATACATTGTATGGGCAGGACGCACAAGCCACCGGAAGAAGGCGTGGCTAACGGTTAAGGTAAGCAGAGGCGAACGATAAAGAAACAATTGTATCGCTCAGTAGAGCACTTAGTGACGTGCATTAAATCGGTCACTTTTGAAAGTGACGAATGTTTTGAAAAGTATACTCCGAAATGGAGGGAGGAACAGTTAGCTGAGCGATACACAGTGAGTTTTCCACTAATAGTTCGTGGCTTCTCACAAAAGGGAAATGTCGCGAATTGATTTGTGACAGTGTGTTCTTACCTACCTAGTTGTTCTTACCTAATTGTATCTTTACAGGAATGAGTGAAGCTCGTACTGTCCCGTGTCTTAAACCATTTTTATGGTACATATACTTAAATATATGATTTGTTTTGGCACACACTATTTCATTCGGTAGTGCATTCCACTGATCAATTGCCCTATTTGGGAACTAAATTTCCTTACGTCTTTATCGCCTCTCTTTTTATGCAGTTTTTTGCAGTGTCCTTTTGCTGATGCATCCCCATAGGTTATGTAATCATTTATGTCTATTTTCTCCTTCCCTGATACGCATTTATATAGCATAGTCACATCTCCCCGTTTCCTTCTCTCCTATAGTGTAGGCAGATTCAGGTTTTCTTTTCTTTCTTCATAGCTTAGATCTTTTAAGCTTGGTACCCATCTTGTAGCGGCCCTTTGAACTTTTTCAATTTTATCTATGTGTTTTTTGAGATGAGGACTCCAGACTACTGACGCATAGTCCAGGGTTGGTCTGATGAATGATGCTATTATCTTTCTTAGCATGTCTTCATCTATGTATGTGAATGCTATTCTCATATTTGCAGGCAGTGTATACATGTTCCATACCTTCTCACTGATGTGGTCAGCCGGAGATAGTCTGTTATTGATAATCACACCTAGGTCCTTCTCTTTTTCTGATGTGTGTAGGGCTTCGCTGCCTAACTTATAATCCCAATCAGGTCTTTTTCCACTTTTACCAAATCTGATTACATGACACTTGTCCACATTGAATTCCATTTGCCATGTATTGCTCCATTCATTTAGTTTATTTAATTCTTCTTGTAGCTCTTTACAAGAGTCTTGTCAGTAATTCTCCTTTGTATTTTTACATCATCAAAAAACATATTTAGATAGCTTTCATTTCCTATGTTACTGTCTATATCATTTATATACACTAAAAACATAATTGGTGCCAGCACTAAGCCCTGTGGAACTCCGCTAGTCACTTCCCTCCATGATGAGTAATTTTCCCTTAATATTGTATTACTCTAGGTTTAGTGTATCGTTTGATATCCATGGTGTTAATTTTGTTTCAGTTAGGCAAACAATATGTGGTTCCTTTTCTTTGATATAATTATTCATCTCTATTAATTTAGATACCATTCCATCTACATTAGAGTACATCAACTTAATCATCTTGTCTACATACTTGTCATGACTTGTCATGACTTGGGTCTACTACCTTTCTCCTTTTTATTCCCTCCTGTTTATGTACCACTTTCAAACCTGCAATCCAATTACTTTGTAAAAAAATGTGTTCTTCTCATCCTCTGATCTTCCCTCATTCTTTGCTCTTGCCTCCTCCTCCCTCTTCTCTTTTAGTAATCCAAGTTCTTCTTGAGTTAGGCATCTTTTTATCCATACATTTTTGAAGTCCTCTATTTCTATAAGTTTGTTTGCATTTTTCAGTATTTCCTCCACAGTGTTTAC
>NC_137042.1:6495452-6572952 GCF_032717465.1 Coenobita brevimanus
AGTCACAAATATCTATCTCACTCTCATATCTTATCTTCATATATTTTCTTCACTTGTCCAGATCTTCTATGCACCCTCTTGTCTACGCTTTAATTAATAGATTTTCGTACTACACGTGTGTTCATGTGTACCTCTTCTTGTTCCTGGATCCGTTGTCTTTGAAACTTGTGGTAGGAAGATGATGATGATGATGATAATGATGATGAGGATGAGGAGGAGGATGTTTATATTTTGATGATGATGATGATAACTTTTTGTTTTTTGATGATTAGGATGATGATGATGATGACTATATTCTGAAAATGACGACTGTGGTGATGATGATGATGATGATGATGATGACTGTAACTTGATGATGATATGACAACGATGGTGGTGGTGGTGGTTGTTGTTGTTGTTGATGATTCTCTCCTCAATTCGAGGAGACCGGGCCTTGCTGTAGCCCGGTTGCTGGTGGTTGTCTTGAGTAAAGGTAAGGGGGAAGACAGGGCCTGGGGAATGCCCAGCACACACGCCCTGTCTCCTGGCTGAGTTGCAGTGTGTGTGTGGTGGTGGTGGTAATAGTAATATCAATTTATCTAACACTTGCAACTGAGGCCTAGGCTATGTGAGGGACAATTAGTGCAGCTGACTGGCTCTCAGTTGGGGGAGAATTCGGGTACAGTAATAGGAAGCTTGTCAGTTTTCATTTTCAACTTTATGCTTCGTAACTAGAAATAATATTAATGGGTTAGAGTTCATATTAAATGCTGACTCAAGGTGGGAAAGTGATAAGTAGTATTCAAAAGTAATAAATAGTGCGGTAACTGAGACAGACTTAGACAAATTTAAATTCTAGCTTTGACGAGCCTGCCCACTCAGGGTCTCGCGTTTATGACGTCATTATGAGAAAAAGGTTGCCAGAGTTTGCAGACAGTTTAGCATTCATATTTCCCATGTGCTTTTATGTGTAACTCATTTAATGGTCGAACAATTTTATTAACAAGAAAATAGTGTTACCTGACGATCGTCTCTGTGAAATATACCACTGTGACACAGGCATTATATCTTCTTTTTACCTTATCGTTTCTTTTTAACATTTTCTGGCCTATCTTGTACACCTTTCATTTTCTATATGGCTATGCTCTTTTTGCTTGAACTTGTCATATAATTGACATCTCCCCATCTATACTGCCGAGTTTTAACAATAGAATAACACTAAAAAATTATCCTGGTTGCAAGGAAGTGCCATGGAAAGGATGTAGAGGAGTAGCATTGCCTTTTTCTACCACTGAGCTACATGAAGTAAGCTGAAAAAGGATGAAAATCTGGGCCATGTTAATGTAAAAAACTAAAGAACAACCCTCCATATCATCTTTCCTCAGCTTCCAACACCAACAGCCATCAGAGAACCTTAAACTGAACACTAACAAGTTAGGACCTGCAGCAAAAATAGGATTAAGCTTATTACATACAGTAGGTATATAAATACTGCCTACCGTCTAGAAGTTATTTTGTATACTCATGTTCTGACTTTAAATTGAAGGAGCTGATGTCCAAGTTTCCTTACCATCTAGTATTAGGCGTGGTATTCTCGTCTGTTAAGGAAGCTCCCTAACATGATTTTCTAAGCGATTAATTTAACTTATTACACCTTACTATCCTATTATGAGTTATATAAATCATTCAAACCTCGTCATACTCTGCACAAATAACGCACAAAAAGGATATTAACCAGCCATATTCATGATAAGTCGCTAAGGAAGAGGTGTTAGGGAGCCTCCTTACCCGAGGGGAATAAGGGCCAACACTGGATGGGGAGTATTCTTTTTCCCAGCGGCATCAGTAACAGGACCACAGTAATTCGAAGCCTCGCCTCTGCCATTCCATTACTTTGGTGGGATTCGATATTAGGAGCATAGGACTCTGACTCCCATCCCCTGTTAAACTGTTGTTGTTGTTGATCAACCCCAGTTTGTTAGGTTGAGCAGACCCATCAACCACAGGCAAGTAACTACCCCTGAAGGACCGTCCACTGCAGTGAACTGATGTTCCCTTGTGGTCGGGGAAAAAAATGAAGATAGTTCATGGGTGGATGCCGCATTTGCGTCTCGCCACCCAGTTAATAGGGGCACCATAATAGGCTCCACTTCAACCCTTGATCTGGTTTTATGGTTACCACTGCGTTTAGATGGTTTCCTGGGTTACAGGATACGATTAGACTTGTCATTCAGTGTAGAGCCACCTGAAGTGGAAAGGAGTATTAGAAAGTGACAGGATGGAAAGGGAAAAATAAGAAGAGAGAAAGCCATAATTTGAAGTAAAATGATAAAGGTGAAGGAAAAAGTTGGCAGCATTACATCAGGTGAGTGGATGATGGTCGCCACCACGAACCACTATTGCATAACACCAGGTCTTTGGCATATCATGTTACATTCACAGTTGATATGACCCTCAGATTTCCAAGACTCACCCTTACATCAAATACAGTAGTCTGGTATTATCCCCCAAAATGCTATTGTCAAGAGTGCGAGCAGTGAAAATGGGTTATCTGAGAGGAAAATGTGGAGTTAATGGACTGACAGACAAATGAGGAAGAAAGAACAGTACTGAAAGCATAAAGAGAAATAATCTGAGATGATCTGGCCATTTGGAGAGGATGAAGAATGAGAGACTGACTAGAAGAATGTGTTTCGGTGGAAGGGAAAAAAGGAGAGAGAGTCCAAGGATAAGATGAGAGATGGAATGGAGAGATGTATGAGGGATGGGGTGTGAGTTGGAGGGAGGACAGTGAAATGGCAGAGAGCGACATGAAGGCGAATTGTTTGTAGCCACCCTTTACGGGATAAAGGCACCAGGCTATAGATAGTAGACTGATTGATAGATAGATAAATAGACTGACAGATAGATAGAATGATAGGTAAACACTTGCTCAATCGTTTGTACAATTCCACACAAAGACAAGTATTACACCTCCCCAGAAAAGCAATTATTTGGTAACTCCCCACATTACTCATGCTCATTATTATGTATACCAGGAAAATTATTTCATTTGCTTATATTGCTGATTAGGAAAGAGTGCGAACCAGAACGACCTAAAAACAAGAGGAAAAAGTTCAACTGATTTTTTTCGGTTACCCAGTCTCTAAACGCAAAAACGCCAAATGAAGCAATCAGGAGTAATGAGGGCGTGGGGGATTAAGACGGAAGTAATAACAGTTCGGAGTCTTACCCTCATGGCTGGGGATTAACTTGCTTTTTTTAATGCTGGAAAAATGAACTCGAGGTTGGGTTTTCTGTAAACTTGCTTCCTTCCATTAAGTTATATGAAAAAAAAAAAAGAAATATAAAAACAAAATTGGTTCATTTCGAGGTACCTGAATACACTCTACTTAAAAGACAGGAGATTATAGGCGATAGGAAAGACACCAGCTTATAGATAAAAAGACTGAGAGTACCGATTAGCTCTTGCCTTAAAAAGTTGAGCAGAAAAGGAGTGAGAGTTTGTAGCTGGACGGGTGTTGCGTGTCTGTCGAAATGAGTGTCTGCATGCAAGGACGTTTTTTGCTTTTTACGCTAGATTTTTTTTTTTTTTTTTTTTTTTGTCCAGAACATTAATAATGATAACTTTTATATTTTTGGTGTCCTAAGTCCCTTGTGAACGTAAAATTCCCAGTTGGTAACCAAAATATAGTGGGATGTACAGTCGTCAGCACAAATTCGCTGCCAGCCTGCTCGTGTGATGTGGGTCGTTTTGTCTGGCAACGGTGTATGGGAACTAGTTGCCACACAGGCTTTTATACGCTTTAGAGACATGTTTGTAAGAATTAGTACTATAAATCACCAAGAATACAATATTCTTTATATCTGATTAGCTTAAAAATGTGCAAAAGACGACAGATGAATGTTGTCGCGTGGTGAAACTCCTGTTCTCTCCCTCGTATCCATCCCTTGTCCCTCTCCACCCTCCCCTCCTCCTTCCCTCTCCCGCTATCCTTCATCTCCACTCCTCTCTCTCTCCGCCCTGTCTACCTTAAATCACCCATGACGCTAATCTACGTTATAAACAGACTTCTTCTCTATTTCTTGTCTATTCCTGTAACCTTTTTGCTCCTCAACATTAGAGAGTTTCATGCCATGCAACAGTCTCTTTCCCCACTCGTTACTCCACACATGACGCAGCAATTCGAAACTTTAGTGTTTCTGATACTGCTTCTTGATTCAGTGAACAAGATGAGGAGAATGAGAACATTTTCGTAGGGAAGAGAGAGGGCGAGAAGTAGGAGGAGTGGGCACAGATGTTTGTTTAATTTTGCCTACTGATATAATAGGCACAGACTTCCAGGCTCACTCAAACAAATACTAACAAGGAATAAATCACAAAAACGAGACCTCAATGTTCCTGTATCTCCCGGCTGTTGGTAGTGACAAGGGGTGGAGAACAGAAAGACAACTGGAGAGGAGTGGGAAGGAGACAAAGAGGGTAAGAATGGGACTAGAACAGGAAGGAATATTGACAATAAACCTTAGATATAGTTGGTAGTGCTGCAAGCTACTGGGAATAAGGCAGACTGGGTTTAGAAAACAGTCAAGAGAGAAATGTGATGCGCCAGTCGGGTTAGTGCCGTGGATAAATGAATGAAGGTAGAGAGGGTGGGGAAAGGAGACAGTGGAGAGGCATGAAAGTGAGTGGGGGGGTAGAAGGGAGAGGGAGGGGTGGGGGGGACATCAAGAGGAGTAAGAGGGAGAGACGGGAAGGGAGCTTACACACTGTTATAATGAAGAATACCAGAGTATTACGCTCATACGTCGTTCCATAACATTGTCAACTCTTGCAGTTTTTTTACGCTAATCAATTATGGTATACAGAGAATTGTACTCTAGGCAGTCTCTAGTACCACTTTTGAAAAACACATCGTTAAAGTGTATAAAAGTGTATGTGGCAACTCATCCCTTTACACTGTTGCCAGAGAAAAGGACTCGCATCACACTAGTAGACTTGCAGCGAATTTATGCTGACGAATTTACATTATTAACAGCAGAATTATAAAAGAAAAGCGAGAGTGCAGTGTATACAGAAATATAGACCGAGATTCTCACGCTTGGAAAAACACTAGTGGTTTATTTGTAGCTAAGGTCAGGCGATTATATTCACGAGAGTAGATCACAGTAAGCAATTTCCTCCTGTCATCATTCGCCCTTGAATGGTCTCCAAAACTCGAAAATTGTATTCCACTAAAACTAGAATTATCCATTACACTATAAGTGAGCAATAGAAGCACAAATGTGTTGATTTCTGTCGTAAATTATTTGTTTCTACCTAAGAACAAAGGAATATAGGTAGACTGCATTCTTCTGATCTCACTCTTCCTTCAGTAATTACCTTGGTTATGTAATCATTCCTATTTTTCCGTCTTTGATTGTTTATTTGTCCACGCAGTAAATCAGTAGGTCATCGATGGATTTCAATTACATTTTCTGGATATGTGGGTCATGGGCCAAGGAGGAGTTAATTAAATTTTGGTGGTGATCTGAGTTTTTTGATGTAGAGTTGACGGATATATGCGCTCTCTGATTGTGCTTAATATGATTTTCTCCTGAAACTGATCAGTACGGCAAGGCACGAACTCATAGTACAATTAGTTTATTTCATATTTATTCATCCCATCAGATGGTTGGCGTAATTTTTCCCTTACCCTTGCCATCTTCAGGCGACTGTATTTAGCTAAGGAGTGTTCCTGGTGGTGAACATGTAAATGAGAGCAGTAGTTCACTGCTCTAGTTCGAACAAATCATCTTATGGTAGGAGGAACAGGGCATAATAAACGTCTTAGGGGTGAGGAGTTAAACAGAAGGCGCGCATCTTTGATGGTGTCGATTTACCCCATTCAACTACGTAATGTGTTATGTTGATTATTTTACTTACTTCTGTTTTTTATTTTTTTAGGCTTTCGGGAGACCATATGAAATATCACGATAAAGGAAAGCAATATTTATCTTCCCTAGTTCGAAAAACTTGTCAAAAATATAAAAGTCAAAAGACTGCAAGGAAAAAGTGAAAACTGCTGCTACTGCTGCTGCTACTACTACTACTACTACTACTACTACTACTACTACTACTAGTAGTAGTTTTTTAGTGATATCTTGTGGTGAAGGGGAGATTGAAACTTATATTAGTCCTAGTTCAGAAAGCATTTTTCTTTTCCTCAGTAGAAAATATGAGTCAGGAGAGAGCCTGAAGAAAATGAGGGGCTTAAATACAGAACATCAACAAGCATTCACTAGGACTCGAGAATCGAAGCCAGGATGTGGGGAAAGGACCAGTGTACCATCAGGCTTGCCACTCTCTGAATTCTGTGTGTGTTCTCTGTGATTGCTTTTTGAAGACACGATAAGAAAAACCAAATCAAATTTGCTCTACCTCACCTAGGAATCGTATGAACCCGTGTTTCAACCTCTCTGCAACTTATGTACTTTATGGAGGAAAGATAGGCCCCCGCCACTGTTATACCATTAACCAGTCACTGGCTATGTATACTTCAGATGGAAATTCTTGTGTATATTTACTAAACTCTCTTTCCTTTACCTTGCCCCAGATTTTCATCCTTTTGCAGCTTATTTCACTGAGCTGGATGATGGGAAGAGACAATACTATGGCTCTACATCCCATCCATTGCATTTCTTCGTGACTAGCATCATATTCTGGTGCCAATGTATTCTTATAACTGATCATTCATGATAGAGAGGTGGCAATTTTAGGCCAAGTTAATGTGATGAGGGTATAGATTTGGTTGCAAGTGATAATATATTTCCATCTTATCCAGTGCCATTACTGACTCCTAGTATCATTCACTTCCACTTTAATAACACATGAGCCGAAAAGGGATCGGAAATATTACACAGAGTCAGAGCGGAAGATACTACACACATTATTAAAGTTTAAGCCCTCTGAGCCCGCTGGATCCTTGGAGACATAAGGCCTAGTTAAGAATAATGTGGGTAATATTTCTCTTTGCGACTAAGCAAACACTGTTATTTTTTCAGCCTATGTATTATCGCAAGGTAAGAATGATGGCATTCCTTAAGAGCATTTCCTAAGACAAAATAAATATCAGCATCCTCAACCAAAGCTGTGTGAAATATACCAAAGATCTTTCTGTTCCAGTATCCATATCTAGTAAACAGGTAATAATAAACCACTGAATAGGATTTTATCTAGTCTCCTAAAAGTATATATGCTTTAGTTCTGAAAATCCTGGGTTGTCAAACAGCTCCTTCGTCTGAGAAAGAATCAATTCCATTAGCGACAACGAGTGTCTCGAAGTTGTGAGAGGAAGAGGCATAGCTGCTGGAAAGTCTCTCCATGAGGATTTTATATATATATATATATATATATATATATATATATATATATATATATATATATATATATATATATATATATATATATATATACACACACACACACACACACAGAGCGAGAGAGAGAGAGCAGGCCACAACTCTTATAACCAGTGAAAATACGCTACACTTAGCGGCAACTGCTGTACAGACCCAGGTGTAGGTGGCGTTATAAGAAATAAGCCCGGCCTGCAACCGAGATGTCCTGGGTTCAGTTCCCAAGCTTACTTTTTGATATTTGGCCAAGGTCTCCTGTGCTTCAGCCTATTTATACCTAGAACTAAAATAGGAACCTGGATTGTATGCTCGACGGCTGTCTGTTGTAGTTCTGGGTAATACAGGGATTTAGCTAATACTGAATGTCTTCTTTGGTGACCCTTATGCAGCTGATAGAGTCACCTAAATTTTCTTCACCTTTTTTGTGAAGAAACACAGAACTTGGACAAAAAAATAAATAAATAAATAAATATATAAATAAACAGCTTCTTGTCTTTCACTAGACCTAGGAGTCATATTTAATTCACCCTTAACACCTGTCCAGAACTTTCTGATGGGTGCCATGGAACAAAATCCACCTGCGTCAGCGTCACGGTTCATCTCAGGGCTGACAGTTGGGAACTGTCAAGCCAGAGTCCCACACCTTGTCCAAGTTCACCAAAGTTTATAGTAATTTTTTTTTTTTTTTAGGTTCCCTCTCCCCCCCCCTTTTTTTTTTTTTTTTTTTAAATATTAAGTCCACAAAGCATTTAAAAAACATCGCTCACTGAAATTTTACTACTCTCTATATGGCTGGTTTTGCCACTTTTCCCAATCAAACAATACCCGTTGTGTGGGGAAAGGTGTGATTTTTTAAAACACATTTTGGCTAATATTTAGGAATGCCATTACTTGCATTTCATCCCTGCAGGCACGTCATTGGTGCTGGGGAGGGATGCCTTCATGTGGTGGCACTGATATAACTGGTCGGCTTAGCTACCTGGTTATACAAACGTCCCTCAACTACTTCTCTCTCCCCAGAAAGGATATCAGTGAACTATCAGACATGGGCAACTTCAGCCTGAAGCCATAAGGTTCACGTTACAGATGAACCTGGAGCTACAACAGCAGCAACAACAACAACCTACTACTACTACTACTAATGCTACTGCCTGAGAGAGGGCCAGCAGCCAGAGACATTTCTCTGATCTCGTAAATACTCTAATCAAGCCACAGCAGACTTTCTAACAAATACACTGTGCATTGCTACAACGACATCATACAACCAGATGTACAGTTGCGGACATATCAAACAGAAACACCCCGTCCACAAGCGAGGTGGTTTGATGCTCTCCGCATCTGGTAACACTGATTGGTATGGAACTTCACCAGGTTTCGTTTGGTTGCTAGGACGAACCGAACGCGATGATCATTGCCATTGTGCGCAGTTATTGGTAGTATATAAACAATGTCCCGCCTGACAGTATACTGAAAATAAGAACGTTTTGTGAATATAGTAATAAAATAATTTCACACCATACATATTCGTAATTTATTCACATGAAACACACAGGTTACGTAAGTATGACTTTCGACAAACATCACGAACTATATAACATTTACCGACGGCCAGTATATAAGCCATTATAACATTATCTGCACTCCTGCACCTGTCATAATAATCACAAAATTTCTGAGATTCTCATCCTCCTTGACCGTGAACCTGAAACTGGTAGACCACTTTAGGTGGCGCCACAGGAGGAGACAGGGTGGGGACCCTGGGGAACAGGAGGAGAGAGGAGGAGGCAATACTGGTCTGGCTGGTGAAAGGGTGGCTCTACAGGAAACGAGTGATGTGGTACGGGAGAGTGGACTGTGGCAGGAAACTAGGATGGGATGGATAAATGTTAAGCTGGTGACATGGTGCCAAATCGGCTATAGTTCAACGCTGATTTTGGAAGTTGATGATCAGGCTGTTAAACGTTATGCAGACTTCGGCATGTTACACAGTCTACCAGCATGTTTTGTTACATCGTTAAAGGACGACCTACTCCTTATGGGGTGGCACATTACACAAACCCTGCAGTATTAGTGTATGGTGGCGACAATGTCATTACATGGTGATACATGAAACGTTCCTAGAATGTTTGTCTGATGTTACACGTGTTGTCATAGGTACTGGGAACTGTTCTTGTTGCGTTTACGTCATCGTGGATGACGACTGATATCGAAAGCAGAGGAGGGGGAGGGAGGAATTCTCTCTTGCTACAATAAATGATAGTTAACAGTAGTGATTCGTGCCCATGGTTCTCGTTAATATCTGTATGGCACCGGTGTAAACCAACACGTGATTTACTAGGATGGGGGGGGGGATGGACTGGGTCCCAGAACATACTGTAGGTGGCGATACTGGGATGAGCTAATAGATGGGTAGAGAGATGTCTTATCAGCTGTATTATATGATCTTTATGTCGGATTACACTTAACCCTATAGTGATAGAGTAAATTGTGGTATGAAAGACGTGTAACTGTTAAACAATCTGATTCACAACCTCAGTATCCAGTTTACTGTACCCCCTTCCCTTTTCCCGACAATTGCTTGCATTCAGACGAGTACTGAGTACTGACGGAGGGGAGATGGCTATAATGATTGCTCCACCATGAACTGCGGATTACGTATTTATATATCAACGACAGTGGTTCACCTGTTTTCTTTCGTGGATTACAATATACACCGTTACTCAGCCAGGAGAACATCTCCATGTTCTGACACTGCTGAGATGTATGGCTAAGTAGTTGCTCTCCGTGAACACGGTAATGGTCCTTGTAATTATCTTTTGCACTCCGTGAACAGGGCAATAGTCCTTGTATTTATCTTTATCCTGTCTGTTTCAAATAGTGCGAACGCCACTCGGTTGTTTAGCATAACAAAACTCACTGCAGATGACGTGTGTGTCTGCATTTAATACAAGCGATTTCTGTAACTGATGACACAGTTGAAATAATACGCACGTATTCAGGCTGGATAACAGCAGACATTACAACCTTGTTCCACTACTGCTGGCTCGAGGGTTTGTGAAAATGCTTACTGCATGGGACATTTGCTCAATATGAACCTAATATAACTAATAACGATCGGCAATCTCTTAAATCAACAGCCAAACACGGCATACAGAAAACGATAACATGTACCTGGGTTAAGTAAATCCACCTTTATTTTACACTAGTGTCATACAGACATTAATGAGAACCATAGGGACCATAATTACTGTCACTGTTCATTTTTACTGGTGATAAAGGAAAACTCTACATAGGTCTATCCCTACCCTGTTTGCGATATCAGACGTCATCCATGATGATACCATGTAATAGGCTACAAGAGCAATTCCTAATCACTATGACAACATCCGTAACATCTGACAAACTGTAGGGGGGTGTAATATATTTGCACATTAGCAAATTGTCACCATACTCATAATGCCGGGGTACTAAGCCATCCGGTGGAAAGTGTTACAAACCATGACTGTCAATAACAGCACTTGGCAACGTCAACATAATGTTTCATGGTCTGACTGTAAAATTCCATGTTCTCCATGAAACACTGATTTGGCCCAGTCATCACCTTGCAATCTATCCCTCCCACTGTAGCTCTTGTCGCCTACCAAAGTCCACCTTCCCCTACCCCATCATCCTTTTTTAACCTCTAGCCCCAGTTTGAACACTCTTGCCCCCTTCCTGAACCACCTCCCTCCTCCTGTCTCCCATGTCCCCCACCCCCACCCTGCCGCCTCCTGTGGCGCCACCTCCTGTATATTGTGAACTTGCTTCGATTTCAGAGGTCTAGCAGTGTCAGGTTCACGGTAGGGAGGATAGGCGTCACGATAATTTTCTGTCCATTGATAGCTGTAGGGAAGCTGATAACTATAACATATGATTAATTATTAGTGTTGCATGGTTCATGACTCGAAACTAAACCACTCACGAAATCTGTGTCATTCATAATAACTGCCATTATGTAGAGGGTGTATTGTGTGATAATAATAAAAAACTGTCATCAGTATATTTTCTGACGGAACATTGCTCATATAATTACCACCAATAACTGCGCACAGCGGCACTGATCACCACGTTCGGTTCGTTCTAGTGACCGAACGAAACCTGGTGAAGTTCCGTACCAATCAGTGTTACCAGATGCGGAGAGCATCACACCACCTATCTGGAGGACGGGGTGTTTCTGTTTATGCCCGCAACTGTACAGTACATTAAGGCATATACATTTCACTATTAAATTACTCCTTTAAAACTAAACCTGTAGAATAACACCTCTAGAGATATATTTATAGAATTGGATCTTCAAAATCTTATTAATATAATACACTGCATATAGTATAAAACATATAGATATTCCTCCATGTAATTATACCGAGAGCATTACACACAATTACGTGTATAGACTTGACCCTATGAAATTACACTTATTAAATATTACGCATAGAATTAAGCCTACAGAAATTCATCCACGGAATTATATTGAGAGAATTACACTTATAAAATTCACGTATACAATTGCCCTTTTAAAATTACAGGAATTCAGTCATTAATAATAAGGCGAAAATTACATATACGAAAATACAGATATGAAGTGCTATCCTTCGTATTGCAAAAACATGTATACCTTCTCTTATCCATTTTATATATCATAGAACATAATTTATACCTCAAGAAAAGTGAATAGTTATCAGGTTAGGCTAGGAAATTACTGGAACACAGTGTATTCCCCTTCTGCTGCTGTGGACAAAAATATCGATCCACCATTTGCTCGAAAAAATATGAAACGCAGATATAATATTCTGAAAACGTTTTGGGTCTGAAGGTTGGGAGTCAAAATTTCAGAAATTATCGCTCAGTGTGTCGGTATTTATCGTGCTGAACTGAGTCGGTATTCACGTCTGTAGCTTCACATATACTTTCTGTTAACCTGTCGTTCTATCATGTATACGAGTACAAAAAGGACAGTATCTCACTTTCCTGTCCTTTGTCACAAAATCAAGTAGCTACCTTATATAATGACAGTAATGAGAGAGAAGAAAATAAGGAGAAAGAAAAGGAGAAGAAGGAGCAAGTAAGGGAGGAAGAAGGCAAAGGAGAAAAGAAGGAAGAAGTAAGGGAGGAAGGAGGCAAAGGAGAAAGGAAGGAAGAAGTACGGGAGGAAGGAGAGAGGAGGGAGGCTGAAGGAAGGAGGAATTAGCGGAGTGAGGGAGGAATTAGCGGAGTGAGGGAGGAAGTGAGTTGAAGGGATGAAGGAAGGAGGAGAAATTAATGGAGGAAGTAAGGAAGGAAATAAGGAAGGAAGTAAAGGAGAAAGAATGGGGTCACGGACAGGTGGACCAGATGGCTAAACCAAGAAATAAATGGTGCAATAAAGGATCATTTTCCTTACACGCGAGATTCTGAGATTAAGAAAACAGATGAGGAAATACGGGAGGAATCAAGGTGAAAGAAGAAACAGGAGAAGGAAAGGAAGCGGAGCAAAGTAGGGGATTCAGAGGAGGGAGGGAGAGAAGGAGGGAAGGTGAGAAAATACTTTATATTAGATAGCTTTCAGAATTACTGATTTTCAAGGAGTTTTAAGGAAGGAAGGAAAAGAGAGAGAGAGAGAGAGAGAGAGAGAGAGAGAGAGAGAGAGAGAGAGAAGGAAGAAACAGGGGAAAATGGTCAATTATGGTTTGCTTCCAGGAAGTTATTATCTTACGGATGGAAGATAATTAACAAGAGAATCAGAGGAGGGAGGAAGAATTGGAGGAAAGATGAAAGAAGGGTGAGAAGGAGGAGGAGGAGGAGGAAAGAGAAGGGGAAATGATTAACAATATGCGCTTTTCAGGAAGAGAGACATAAGGAAGGAAGAAATTAAACAGCTGAATAAAGGAGGGAGAATGAACTGGAGGAAAGAAGAGAAGGGAGGGAGAATGAACTGGAGGAAAGAAGAGAAGGGAGGGAGAGAAGGAGGAGGAGGAAGGCGGAAGATAAGGAGGAGGAAGGAAGCGAAAAGACGAAGGAGGGAGAGGAAAGAGTAAGGAGATCAAATGGTCAAAATAGGTGGTTTTCAGGAAGTCATTAGGTTACAAGGAGATGAAAGAGACGGCACCGCTGCCTTCTCCTTCCCCGGCCCTTCCTTCTCTACGGCTTCATTCCCCTCCACCCAACATGGTCCAAGAGGCCGCATGCTGTTGTTTATGCCCCTCCAGGCCTCTCTTATGGCCTCACGGTTTCAGGGCTCAGGGGATTGACGCTAAAAATTCTATGGCTTAAATAGATTCCCTCTTTGTATAGATGTTGTTTTAAATTCGCTCTGTTTGTATTATATGTTATTAGGTCCTTTCTGTTTTATATGTATTTTTTCTTTAATTACGCTATTTTCCGGTATCACATAGATATTCTTTTTAGCTCCTTTTTCCTGTATTCTCTTAAATTCTTACGTCCTGTATGTATTTTTTCTTTAATTTCCTTCTTACTGTAATATATATGATTCCCTTTCTTCTTTGCACTATATATTTTCTTAAAATTTCCTCTTCCTATATCATTTGTTTTTCCTTTAATTTCCTCTCCCTGTATTACACATATTTTCCTTCTAATTTCCTTCTCCTGTATTGTATGTATTCTTCTTTAAATTCCTTCTTCCTGTATTATAAATGTATTCTTTTATATTCCTACTTCCAGTATTGTATGTATTTTCCTACAAATTCCGTTTTTTCTGTATTATAGTGCCTTCCTTTAAATTTTCCCCTTCTGATACGAATTGTTCTTAAAATTCCCACTTCCTATACAGTATAATATTTATTACCATTTTAGGCTCCCTCTTAATCTGTAATACGTCCTTAACTCCGTCACACTCATTTTTTTTTTTTTTAATTGAGGCGAAGAAGTACTTGACAGGTTGGTGATGATTGGCTGAATGCAACATGTCGGAATAACATCGCTGTGGTAATTATCTAAAATACAACGATGTTAGTCGGACGTGCTGTTCAACCAGTCATCACCAACCTGTCAAGTGCATCTTCGCCTCGATGAAAAAACTGATTGTAGTGCTTGAGAGGGACACTTTCACGAGGTGAGGTTGGTAGAATCTATGTAAACGTTCCTTAACTCCCTCCCTGTCCCCCGAAATGAGGATGTTGGACTGCAGAAGGACATCCAGCTTGAAGTCCACAGAGAGCACGTTCAGATGAGCCTAGGGTCACAACAACAACAATAACAACGCTTTCAGACCAAGAACACATTTTACTCATTATACTGTTTTAATGTTATGGTGTTTTCAGGTGATTTTCCACTGAATGCCAAGTCTAATGATGAGCAGGATATATATATATATATATATATATATATATATATATATATATATATATATATATATATTTATATATTTATATTTTATATATATATATATATATATATATATATATATATATATATATATAGGATATATATATATATATATATATATATATATATATATTACCGTAAACATCATTTCCTACGAGAGGCAGGACTAACCACCATTTCGACACCTTGGCCGGTATTCTCGCGGCCTAAGAAAGTTTTCTAACATCCCTTCCTTAGCGATTTATTTTTTAATAACAGGGGTTAATTTTCTCTTGTACGTTATTTATTTGTGGTAGGTGGTGGCGACCATCATCCACTCACTTGATGTAGTGCTGCCTACTCCTTCCTTAGCCTTTATCATTCTTTTTCAGTGCCTGCTCTCCTCTCTTCCTATTTCTCACCATCATCCACTCACTTGATGTAATGCTGCCTACTTCTTCCTTAGCCTTCATCATTCTTTTTCTGTGCCTGTCCTCCTCTCTTCCTATTTCTCCCATCTCTCCTGTTACTTCTTATTGCTTTTCTTTCCTTTACAGGTGGCTTTACATTGAGTGACAAGCCAAATGGTTTCCTGTAAGCCAAGAAACCATTTACAACGCTGGGTGGTAACCATATAACCAAACCATACGTGCTCCCTACGTGTCAACAAGTGGGTTGGTGGAGGGTTAGTGGCCCTCCCTGTAAAACAAATAACTCAAAGTCAAATGGCCACCCCTTACGGGATTATGGCGTCTGGCAGTAGATAGTAGATAGATAGACGTTATTTATGGAGAGGATGGCGATACTAGATGGATTTATGCGACACAGAATAGGGCAGTAAGGTGTATGAAACAAAATAATTTGTTTAGGAAAAAGTGTTAGGGAGCTTCCTTGACCGACGGGAATACAGGCCCTGGTGTTCTCGTGGCCTTAAAGACGCTTTACGGCCGTGTCACATTAGATGCAGCGCTAGCTACGCTGTGGATAGGGAGCAACGTGGCTTTCAGTTGCTGTTGTTTTGAGTGAGGCTGTTCAGAGAGGATGAGATGTTATGTAACGGTCGCGTGCGACGTCGCTTGCATAGCTTTCCAGATCGCCGCCTCCGCGATTTTTCTGGACATTACTTCCGCCAAACATGCGCACTAGAGCGCTTGAGAAGTTGGTTACCACAGTCTGCCAGGCGCCTTTGTCAGTGTGGGACAGACATTCTGTCACTTTGACAGTTGACGACAGCAGACAGGAAGCATAGTGGAAAGATGAAGTTTATATCATGTTTCTGGACATCTCGTTCAGTCATGATAAGGCTTCACTAAACTGAGTGGGAGAAAGTCTAAAATATTGTCTGAATTTTTCCTCATCACCTAAAAGTTCTTCAATATGGAAATGGTATTCACTCAATTTTGGTCTTTTCATTTCTGTCTCATATACCCATTTCATTTTCATTTCCTTGGAAATGGCTAGAATGAGCAGTAATAGCTCCACACTCTCCTCCGCCTCCTCCTCCTCCTCCACCTCCTCCTCCTCCTCTTCGAAGGACCACTCGGCAATGTCTTCCATGGCTCCAGCGATACAACTTATCGCAACATCCACAACGTAACTCGCTGACATCCCTTCCGGTGTAAACAGTCACATCGTAAGTATTGCCAGCGTGCGTCTGCAGCGTAGGCAGCATCGCATCCGCTGTGAAACAGCCATTAACCGGATGTGACCTAAAAGGGTTGTTATCCAAGTTTGTGCAAATAATTTCGTTCAGGAAAGGGTGACTGATGACCTCCGCCTTAAGCCAAATACTCCTATGACCTGTTTCTTATTTAATGCTTGCAGACACCAGATTATTTTACTCATATACGAGAGACATTTGATAAGAAAAGGATTAAACCCAAACACAATTAACTGCGTACCTTACAAGAAGCTTCTCATGATCCAATTAAAATCCTCGGGTGATAGAGTGATCAACAGATATGTCACTGGCTTGAGGGGTTAAATTCTGGGTTATGTAGCTTAAGCGGGGGTCTCTACATTCCTTGTGAGGCCGTGTAGGTGTAAGAGATATGAGAGAGGGGTGTGTGAGATGGAGGGAAGGCAGCTAAATGGCAAAAGACAGGGCGACATGGAGACGATCTGTCTGCAGCCACCCCTTACGGGATTAACACTTCTGGCTATAAACTGACAGTCACATAGACTGCCTGACGATAAATACCAAGAATGTGAACTATGGCATTCGTATCCCTGAAGTGTGATGTTTGGAGTATGACAAAGTTTCAGAAACCTGTGTAACCGTTTCGTAATTATTCATCAAAAAACAAGAAGGCAAAGTTCCTGTCCGTAATCGTAAATCCCTCACGCTGTATAATGTGGTGTTGGAGAGAGATGCCTTCACATGGTGACAGCGACAAGACCGGGAGGTGGAGCTGCCTGGTTATACAAACATCGGTCAGTCTCCACCCTGTCCCCCGAAAGGAGGATGGTGGACTGTGGGATAGGAGCACCTTTAGCCTGCAATCCATCGGGTTCACATCCAGATAAGCCTGGAGGTGCAACTGCTGCTGCTGATACTACTACTACTACTACTACTACTACTACTACTGCTGCTGCTGCTGCTGCTGCTGCTGCTGCTGCTGCTACTACTATTGTTGCTTCTGATGCTGCTGCTACTATTAAAACTACTGCTGCTGCTGCCACTGCTACTACTACTACTAATACAACAATCGCCGCTGCAACTGATGATGATGTTACTACTACAAATGTTACTACCACTATTACTACTACTACTACTACTACTACTACTACTTCTGCTACAACAACAACAACAACAACAACCAGTACTATTACTAGTGCATAACGTTTCGCTTCCCATACTTCAAATTTAAGTCCGTAACCCTTTCAGTTCGTGTACGTCATTTTAACAATTGAGATCCAGCGACATTTTTGTGCTTTTCCCTTCCAGCTTTCAGATCATTTTCTTCAGCTTAAGGGAGACTTCTCGAAAAGGAGGGGAGAGACACAGCACGACTAATTCCCTCCACTATTTGAGACTTTATTTGATTATCTTTGTCTGTAGGAGCCAATAATGAAATAACAATGTTTAGTGCGGGAATGGACTGATGGCGTTATATTATATTCCGGATATCGTTAGGCCACACCATCCAGCTTAGGAGTGACTCTCTCGTAGGGGGAAGGGTTAAGGAAGGTGTGCCTATGTGCCCAAGCCCGTTAGTTCGAAAAGTTTCTCCTAAGTAAAAGAAAAGAAAAAAAATGGTAAGAAAATCCAAGTTCAGAAGAGACCTCTCCGTATTGAAGGGATTTATAGGTCCAACTGTACCTGAAATTTTGCCAACTTTTATATCCATCTAGTCCCACGGGCATGATACATTTTTACGTAGCTGACTGTACTTAACTCCATAACCCTTTATAAAACGGCATCTATTCTCTGAAAACTTTAACTTAGCCTAAATTGGCCACCTCTGTCTTTAATACTGAGTTATAACGAGAGGCTAACACTGGAATGTTAATTACGGAGAAATGTTTAAGGAATGATGTGCAGTAATAAGAGATAAACACTGAAATATGACAGTAATTACAGAGAAACGCCAAGGAAATGTTAAACTGTAATAAGAGAATAACACTGGCATAAGATGGTAGTTACTGAGATACGATATGAACAGAAATAAAGTCATAGCACTGTCGTATTCTCCCACTGGGCTACGGGAAATATATTGGAAAATAATATTTTCAACCAGGCTAAAGTGGACGTACTGTACTTCTCTTTGTGTCAGGATTATTTGCAGATCCAGACGGGTGCCAACGAGGACCCTACACATGGGGTGCTGTGTATCTTGGATGGAGCGAAGAAACTGGGGCGTCCACCCAGGGGCAAACTTCCTCATATATCTCTGCACCTTTCGGTGAGAAGAAGCCTGGTGGAACGCAGTCTACCTCAAGGGGGCGTTGGTTTCCTGCACAGTGACATGTTTTGTATTGTTCCTTTTAGGAGGCTTCGCAGAAATAGTTGCTTGCCTGTGGTCGATGGGTCTGCTTTGTCAGACAGACCGGGTTAAGCAACAATGAACACTATCTCCAAGAAGTACCGCGCAGGTGGGCTCCAATGATATTCTAAATGACAGCACAGGTCATAATGTCTTAATACGAATACTTTATCTTTTGAATACCTAATCAATTACAATACTTATTAGGGGATATTACAAGCATGCGATATAATGCATCATGCTGAACGTAGATTTACCAATGTGGGATGGAATCATTGGCCATTTTGCAATAACCATATCCTTTGTCGTCAGCTTGCCTCGAGCGAAGTGTGTACTGATGCCTTTAGAAGCATGTGTACAGTATTCTCTTTCTTTTTCTTTTTTCCTTTTTTCTCTTTCATTGTCGTGTTTATAGAGGTAAAAGAAAGGGACGTTCACTAACCAATAATTACAATATCTGAACAATAAAAAGAGGGCGATGTTAAATTTCCAGCAGTTCATTTGCTGGCGAATTTTTTGTTAATAGCCGCACTGGTAAATTAGGATAAATATGATGCTTTACAGTTGTCATTGCACGTTGATGCACTGGTAAAAGAGTAATCATGTTTAGCAAGTAATTACAATGTGTTGGTAACGCTGGTGTTGATTATGGTTGCGGGTGTAACTGGTATAATAAGTGTGTTGGAAACGATATCTCTTCATAAGTTTCATGGGTGCTCGTTGTCAGTCGTGATGATGTGTACATCCACGATTTGCAAAGCGACAGCGGGGCTTATGCTTTGATCTCACTGCGCTCGTGTGTGTGTGTGTGTGTGTGTGTGTGTGTGTGTGTGTGTGTGTGTGTACATTCAGGTACAGAAGTCTGCATCCATTTCAGTACTTCTGCTTCACACACTTAGCTCATGTCCTTCACTTTTATCAGTCACGCGTCACCGCAGAATCTATGGGCAGTGAAAGAACAGTCCTCTCTCACATTAGCAATATTAGCCACCAGATAAAAATTAAAATTAAATGAGATATCAGTGGTTGTTTCTTATAATCTATAAAGAAAGATTTCGTTATAAGTCTTCTTAGTAAATCACTCTTTTTTTTCTTTCATTTTTGTTATTTTCTTGAAACTGCTCGATGTTTTTTTTTTCCCTCCTGCTCCTACCGTTTTAGGAAATCCGGTTAAGGGAGATATTTCGGGTTGGGGAGAAACATGTAGACTTCATTAAACTTTTGACTACTAGCGGGGACCACCTAACTCAACTGCAATACCTAGTAGTAGCAAGAATGAATTATAAACAAATGTCATCCTGTCGAAAGGATTAAGTCTACTATGAATAACAAAAAATTATTACTAAAATCACGTCATATCCATAAATCAGATCATCAGTGTCATCATCATCATCTTGACTCTTTCCTAGCTACAGGATGGGTGATGTAAGATCTTGAAACATGGAAAGGGAAAATAAAAACGTGAAAGATATATCAAAAGCGTGCCGTGTGAATTGGACCACATCATCATCCATACATAATTTAAGCTCTCCAAAATCCTGCCTCCATTTCACACGGCCAACCATAAGCACATATATTTTTTTCATTTTTCTTATTTTTTCGGTAACTTCTCGATATGTGAGCATCGTATGTATAATGAGGACTGCATATAGAGTTATTACGAGTCAGTGGTATATGGGTCAGCACGTCCAGCTGGGATTTAGAACCCAAGTCCCACTCTCTTAGCCGTTGTGTGGACAGAGTTAGTTTCTCCCTTGCCCTTGTTCACCCAGCACTACCGATGGATACCTAAGTGTTAACTGGACTATTGCAGAGTGTAATTTAAAGGAAAACTGGGACTTGAAAAACATTGAGAGTCTGTGTCAATAAACCTCATGCAGAAGATAAACATAAAATTTAAGGCTTCGTCTTCTTCCACAATAACAGCCGAATAAAAAATAGTATGTTATTTGAGAACACATAACACTGAGTACCAAACTTAAACCAATCTTTTGTTTATGTTGATTTTTATGCTATTTCTGATCAATGTCAATGCATAGATTCAGAATATGCTATTTGTGTTTGTGTAAGTCTAGAATTACAGGAATTATGCAGCAACATATTCATCGTACAAGGACAGGAACTGCAACTTGTTACCTTTCGGGAAAGTTGAGAATGTCAAAGAATTTATATATTTCCGAGTGTATATTATGAACATAACAAGAGAATGAGCAAACAGTAACATCACAAGGAGTATAGGGAACATAGTATCCAGAAATGCACTTTTGACCTTGACTTTCTTCTGTCGCTGTGACTACAATCGCGCAACAATCCTCAGACCTAATCGCCCATCATCGCCTCGTTCCACCTGCCCTGATATCTGGTATCCATCAGCAGAATGTCCTGGTGGAACCGTTCGCCATGCTCCTCGCTGACTGAACCCAAGATGCTTTTGAAGAAATCAAGGTGGGAATGAAGATAATGCAATTTGATTGACATTCTGCATCCAAGCCAGTGGAATGTGCCGATCAGGTCATCAACGAGCTGTGCGGAATCTGGTCTCCTGTGGTTGCCAAGAAAACCTTGCATAACCCCTCTGAAAGTATTCCAAGCGCACTCTTCATCATCGGTAATTTTACCCTAGAGTTCACGACCTGCAAGCATTCTTTGAACTTGCGGCCCGGTGAATATGCCAGATTCGCCTTTGCCACGCTCAACTTGGGAAACATTGATCAGATATGAAGAAATGCATAGCCATCCTTGTCGATGGCTTTCACGAATTGTTTCACAAGACCTGTTTTATGTGTTGCGGTTTTAGCAATACCTTCTCTCTGGAGATCAGTGGAGCTCTCAGAACGTTGCACGAGCCTGGTGTGAGAATCTCTCTGAGAGGCCAGTCTTTCCTCACGAAATGTTCTACATTGCTCCGGGTGTCCCACAAGCATAAAAAACATGAGTACTCCATATAACCGCCTTGCATTCTAAGTAGGAACAAAATCATTTTGTAATCCCCACACACCTCCCAACTGTCATCTGAGTACTTGATCTTTGTCAGACAAATCTTCACATTCTCATAGCCTTTTTTAATTTCCACAGAACGCGCAGCTGGAAATGATGGGAGTTCGTTGCCGTTATGCAAAAGTACAGCTTTTAGGCTCTTCACGGAACTGTCTATGAAGAGTCTCCATTCTGGGGCATTGTAGTCCACTCCCATGGCTTGGTACAAACACTCAACATCAAAACAATAACACAATGAGGCTTCTTCACAAAATCTGCAGAAGTATGCAAACTTGCCATGGCCATTCCTATAACTCATCTTGTAGCTGGGATCCAATAAGTTTCATTCACTTAGATGTGACGCCAGCAGCTCAGCACTGGACTTGGTGAGTCCTATATCTCGGACCAAGTCATCCAGTTCTTGCTGACTGGGAAAGTATGGAGTGTCTCTGGAACATTCTCCAACATAAGATTCATCATCACTTTGCCCTCCATCATCAACGATGTCCTCATGGTTAGAGACAACTTCTGTGTCTGCAGGAGGGACAGGAATCACCAGTTCATTGTTGTGAGGCACCGGAGAGATTAAAGAAGACAAATTTGGATATTCAATGTTCTCTTTGCCCTTAACACTCTTCACACCACTTATATCAACCATGCAAAAATAACAATCATCGTATTGATTTGAAGGCTCTCGCCACACTCTCAGAACTGCGAAAGGCATCTTCTTTCTCGCTCCTTGTAGCCAAGCTTCAAGCACAGAGCGATTGCTACCACAAGTGTAGTGTGGAGCCCAATCCTTATCTTGATTGCCCATTGCCACACCAAAATATGCTTTGTATGCACGAGCAAATTTGGTATCAAGGTGGATTTTGTGTTTGATCATCTTGGTCCAATATATTCTCCACACACACAACAAAATGTATCGGCTGACAGCTTACAAGAACACCTACTGGTCATTCTTATCAATAGAAACATCTTTAGGAACAGCTCAAAAACACGTCGACCAGCCAAACTAGAAACGTGAGACTAGTTCATCGAATGAAAGGACTCGATCCGCATTGCATGAAACATTAATGGTCATATCAGCGACATCTGCATGGATACAGATGGTGTGTGTGTGTGTGTGTGTGTGTGTGTGTGTGTGTGTGTGTGTGTGTGTGTGTGTGTGTGTGTGTGTGTGTGTGCGTGTGCATGTGCGTGTGTCCGTGCGTGCATGCGTGCTTGCGGGTGCGCGTGTGCGTGTGAGTGAGCATGTGTGTGTGCATGTGCGTGTGCGTGTGTGTGTATGCGTGTGTGTGTGTGTGTGTGTGTGTGTGAGACGTGGTAAGTGGTACGTCAGCCATCACATCGGCGCTCAGTAACAAGACTGGAAGTAAACAATTGCCAATTGTTGACAAAAACCTAGAGATAGACAAACAAAACATACATCATTGGAATAAGTGTGGAAAACTGAGTCTAACAAGACCAAAAAAAAAAAAAAAAAAAAAAAAAAAAATGGATAAACAAATTCTTTGTTACACAGTGTTATATAATTATCGTTCTTAAGGGGCAGATAATCCAATTTGGCAGGATAACATTAAAATTTTTGTATCATAATAAAACTGTTTATCAAATAGTATAAAATACCAGTCGAATGTTTACAGGGGTGTGTTATGATTGTATCACAGTAATCTGTTTATAAAAAATATTTCATATGATTCATTTTCCATCAATAATTTACATTTTTGCATAATTTTCAAGGCGATATAATGAGCAAACTGACTGAAGGGTATGGTTGAGACTTTCTATTTTATTTCATAAGCTCAGTACTGGATTTTTATATTTTTTACTGCCGAAAATACTGTCAATGAGTACTTTTCTTGCTGCATTTGTGTTACTAAACAGATATGAAAACAAAAGAGTACTGTGTGAAATCTAGACAGTTAAAGAAATTTCCTCAAACTTGTTAGTTCTCCTAAGTTTTCCCTTTGAAATGACCCTTCACGAGTTAACTATGGTCTATGACTAACGGCGATATTCTTCTTTAAAATACAAGAACACTTCTTTTGAGATAATGAGTGCTAAAAACGTATTCAGTGTTCTATTTTCACATTCTTAATATGCTCTGTATTGCCTAGTACCCTGGGAACCAATTCCCACTGGGCAGCACCAAGGTGTCTCACTCGGTCCAGGTATTACACGGTCTGGGTGGAGGTATATCTCTATGCAAAATTTCATCATTCCAATGAAATATAACTATGATCATGCATATTGGCATTGCTCATGATCCTCTGCGACGTCTCCCCCCCTCCCGCAATTATTATGGTTGAACCCTGAGGGTCCCATCCGGCCTAAAACCTGCTCATTTTCCGAGGTAAAAATCCTAGTGGTGTGCACACCAGCATTGCCCGAGAACCTCGGGCTGCTTTCTCCCCGTCAGGGCGACCCTTGTACTGCCCACCCAGACTAAAACTGGTCCGGTTGAAGGAGTAACATTGCAAAATTATATTTTCCAGATCTGAAAGATGACCGTGCACTGTGGAAATATTCGCGCACATAAGCCCCAATTTTTTTTTTTGCATGCCTGGCAAAAAAAGAAAAAAAAAAAGGAAAAATGAAAAAACTTGCATGTTTGTTGTGCAATGGCTGACAAATTTTTGAGTCTGAATAGCAGTTTACCATCTCAACAACTTAAATCTGATGATGGATTTTTTGCTTCATGCTTACTATTTTTAGACAGTTTTATGCAGATTAAGAGGGACCACTGAACTGAATGGGCTGGATATAGCCTCCATTACCCCTTCATTTCTTGGGTGTTCTGCTAAATTGAATAAACTGATCGACAGTAGCAAGAAATAAAAAGAAATACAGGGGATAAAATATGGATCTTCAGTACGCAGCTCCTGGCACTGGGTCGGTGGGTAAGGCTACATATATAAATAAATAAATATATATATATATATATATATATATATATATATATATATATATATATATATATATATATATATATATATATATATATATTTTGCTATGGACTAACGTCCTTTGTTCCTTTGATTTCGTCATATCTTAGTGACAGGAAAATAAGAGTAAAAGTAGATGATGTATATTCCAATTTCCACTCAATTAATGCAGGCGTGCTGCAGCGATCAGTTCTGGCGCCAACCCTATTCTTGGTTCATATTAATGATCTCTTATCTGTCACCCACAATCCCATTCACTCATATGCAGATGACTTAACACTACATAGTTCATTCACACTCAGACACCCATTTACAAAGTCCAATATCTCTACCTCTCAACTCAGTACAGCCATCTCCATAAATCAAGATCTATCTACAATCAGTGAATGGGGACAAAACAACCTTGTCTCTTTTAATGCTAGTAAAACTAAATATATACAGTTTACTACTAGACAGATATTGCCTGATTCGTACATTACCTTCAGTGCTACTAATATTCCCATCTCCAAAAGTATTGAAATTCTTGGCGTCTCACTTAACAATGCCCTCAGCTGGACCTATCATGTCAGACCACTTGCTAAAACCGCCTCAGAGAAACTTGGATTATTGTACAGAGTCCGTAACTTCTTCGCTGATGAGCAGTTAGCTATAATTCATAAGAGTCATGTGCGCTCTCAGCTTGAATATTGCTCACACTTGAGGAATGGTTGTGGAGAGGTTGCATTAAAAGCAACTAGACAAAATTCAGAACAAAGCTGTTAGAATCATTAACAACCCTGCCATTACAAATAAACTACCTCCCCTGCGGGTAAGAAGGAATGTTGCCTCCCTTGCATTATTTTACAGATATTTTTTTTGGCAAATGCTCAGACGAAGTTGCGTCCATGGTGCCACCTCTCCATGCCTTCCCTCGTGCTACACGGGCATCTGGTAGCGCTCATGACTGGAATGTCACTCAGCCATATTGCAGAACTTCTGCTTATCAGAATTCTTTCATTCCCCGAACTGCATCTCACTAGAACTCGCTTCCCCAGAGTTGTTTCCCTCCAAATTTCAACCCACAACTGTTCAAGTCTAACTGTTACAGATATTTTATGAACAGAGGACACAATAATCTGGTGTATGGATTATTTCTTTTATTCATTTGTTTTTCCTTCCTCTCTTCTGTTATTATATATATATATATATATATATATATATATATATAATATATATATAGATAGATAGATAGATTGATAGATAGATAGATAGATAGATATACAGTATATATATACCGTCTATAATCCAGTGCGGAAATAACTGCCTATAATCTGGAAACACGACAGGGCTTAGGTCACAGTCCAACTTTAATCCTGAAATTAGGAACTTTTACTCTCAGTCAGCATTGCGGTTTATTGAGCTGACCTCTCTCTCTCTCTCTCTCTCTCTCTCTGGGGGCAGCGGTGGTGTACTCATAGCACTCTAGGCCTGCATTCAGAATCTCCTTAGCGGGAACAATTTTCTTTACCTTGGCCTGTTCGTGAGCAGAATTGATATTGGAACCTGGACTGCAACTTTGATGGTTGAGAGGCAGTTTGGGGAAAGACAGGGATTTAAAAAATAACTCTGTGCCTTTATAAAACGTGTGAAGTCAATAGTCATTAATATATGCTATTTTTCTTTTTTCAACTTTTCTGTCAATTTAAATAGGGGATTCTTAATGGCCATTTCTCATCAACTTACTCTGCATATTACGGTGGAATATCATTTATTTAGGGCTGTTGCTCGCATTCTCGTCGAGTAAGGAACCTCCGTGACACCCCCTCCTTGGTGATTTATTTTTGGAAATGGCTAGTTAAAATCTTTTGTGTGATATCTGTGCACCGTATGGCGACGTTGAAGGATTTAAATAACACAGGATAAGACACTAAGGTACAATGGACGAATTAAATCGCCTCGAAGCAGGTGTTAGAGAGCTTCCTGAACCGACGAGAACTCGGAACTCTGTGTTGCTGGTGTTTTTTTTTTTTTTTAGTGTGAGGAAGAAGGAACCAAAGGCAATGAGCCCGCAATACTGTTCCCTCCAAGAGAAAAACAAAAGTCAAGAGAGAGCCAAATTCAAGATCCATTCATTTCGAGATGCCTGGACACACTGCGTTTGAAAGACTGGAGATCATAGGAAGCAGGAAATACAGACAGAGGGAGACAGTTCCAGAGTTAACCTGTTGCATAAATGAAGGACTGGGAGTAACGGTTGACTCTTGCATTAGAGAGTTGGACAGAAAAGGGGTGAGAGTTTGCTGCTAGACGGGTACTATGCGCCCGTCGTAGAAGTGGAGGAATGCATGCAGACAGTTCAGAGGAACAGTGACCATTGAAGTAGCGATAGAAAAGAGATAAAGATGCAACACTGCAGGGAACAGACAGAGG
This sequence comes from Coenobita brevimanus, assembly GCF_032717465.1. NCBI lineage: Eukaryota > Metazoa > Arthropoda > Malacostraca > Decapoda > Coenobitidae > Coenobita > Coenobita brevimanus. The sequence goes on from NC_137042.1 coordinate 6,522,487, forward strand.
TTGAAGGGAGTCGGTAAGAGGGGGAGAGTTAATGAGACGAAAAGCTTTTGACTCCACCCTATTGAGAAGAGCTGTATGTGGGGAGCCTCCCCATACATGAGAGTTGTACTCCACACAGGGGAGGATAAAACCCATGTATACAGTCAACAGTTGTACAGGGGTAAAGAAGGAACGGAGTCGGCTCAGCACACCCAATCGCTTGGAAGCAGATTTTACAAGAGATGTAATATGATCTTTCCAAGACAAGTCCCGAGCAAATGAAACCCCAAGCATGTTCAACGACGATGCAGGATTAAGTTGAGTATTATTAAACATAAGTGGGTATACCTGTGGAAGATTTTGTCGGGTTGATAGGTGCAAAAACTGAGTCTTTGATGCATTAAAAACAACCAGATTATTTTTACCCCAGTCAGAGATACGAGCCAAGTCAGATATTAGGTGTGCCATAGCCTCATCCCTTGCCTGTTGAAGTAACTGCTGAGATGGACGTTGTGGGAATCGAATGGAAAGGTGAAGGGTGGAGTCATCAGCGTATGAGTGGATAGGGTTAGATGTACAGCTTAGAAGGTCATTGATGAATAAAAGGAAGAGAGTTGGTGATAGGACAGAGCCCTGAGGAACACCACTGTTAATAGATCTAGGAGAAGAACGATAGCCGTCTACAACAGCGGCTATAGAACGACCAGAAAGGAAGCTAGCGATGAAGGCACAGATAGAAGGATAGAAACCGTAAGAGGACAGTTTGGAAATTAAAGATTTATGCCAGACTCGATCGAAAGCCTTTGAGATGTCAAGTGCAATGGCAAAGCTTTCGCCAAAGTCCCGAAAGGAGGATGACCAGGAGTCTGAAAGGTAGGTGAGAAGATCGCCAGTGAAGCGTCCCTGACGGAACCCATACTGACGATCAGAAAGAAGGTTGTGATAGGAAAGATGCTTTAAAATTTTTCAATTAAGAATTGACTCAAAAACTTTTGAGATACAGGATGTTAAAGCAACTGGACGATAGTTAGAGGGTTGGGAATGGTCACCCTTCTTTGGGATTGGCTGAATGAGAGCAAACTACCAGCAAGAAGGAAAGGTACAAGTTGACAGACAAAGGCGAAAGAGTTTGCCTAGGCAGGGAGTAAGCACAGAAGCACAGTTCTTGAGAACAACAGGAGGGACTCCATCAGGCCCATATGCCTTATTAGTACTGAGGCCAGCAATGGCAGAAAATACATCAGCTGAAGAAATTTTAATGTTAGCCATGAGGAAGTCAGAGGGGGGAAGTGAGGGAGGAACAGCACCGGAATCGTCTAAGGTGGAGTTGGAGGAGAAAGTTTGAGCGAAGAGATCTGCTTTATCAGTAGAAGAAATAGCTACAGAGCCATCAGAGTAGAAAAGAGGAGGGAAGGATGATGAGGTAAAGTTATTAGAAAGGTTTTTGGCAAGATGCCAGAAGGAGCGGGAAGAGTTTGAGTTAGAGAGTTGAGAGCATTTTGTACGGATGAAATTATTTTTAGCAGAGCGAAGAACAGACTTAGCACGATTCCGGGCAGAAATGTATAAAAGATGTGATTCAGGGGTGGGTTGGCTCCGGTACCTTTTATAGACCCTCTCCTTGTTGCGGACAGCATTAGAACAAGCGTGATTAAACCAAGGCTTTCGTGCTTCCATGCCCGAGAGAATAACCTCCGTAATGCGCAAGGCACACCCAGATGGCTCCAAGCCATGGAAGCAATAATCATTCCAGGGAAAATCAAAGAAGTACTGCCTGAGGGCCTCCCAATCCGCAGCTCCAAAGTGCCAGAAACAACGTTTTTTTGGAGAGTCTGCAGGCTGTACCGGAGAGATAGGACATGTTAAGGTGATAAGGTTGTGATTGGAGGAGCCCAACGGAGAGAAAAGATTAACAGTGTAAGCAGAAGGATTAGTTGTAAGGAGATCAAGTATGTTGGAGCTCTCTCCAAGGCGGTCAGGGATACGGGTAGGGTGCTGTACAAGCTGCTCTAGGTCATTAAGGATAGAAAAGGTGTAGGCTTGTTCACCAGGTGGATCAGTGAAAGGAGAGGAGAGCCAAAGGTGGTGATGAACATTGAAATCTCCAAGAATGGAGATTTCAGAGAAAGGAGAAAGGGATAGAATGTGTTCCATCGTAGAAGTAAGATAGTCAAAGAATTTTTGATAGTCAGTAGAATTAGGAGATTAGTTGAGAGCACAGATATATTTAGTCAGAGAATGACAGGCAAGCCGAAGCCAGAGTGTAGAGAATTCAGAAGAATCGAGTTCAGGAACACGAGAGCAAGATAAGTTGTTGCGTGTATATACACAACAGCCACCTTTGGCTTTGAAATGAGTATAGAGAAAGTAGGAGGATACAGAAAAGGGTTTGTTGTCAGTTGCCTCAGACAGCTGAGTCTCAGTTAAGAAAAGAAGGTGAGGTTTAGAGGAGGAGAGGTGGTGCTCAACAGAGCGAAAGTTAGAGGAAAGGCCACGAATGTTGCAGAAATGAAGAAGAAGAGAGTCAGACAGTGGTTCCAGGCACCTTGAGTCGTCACCGGGAGAGGGGCTGAAGGTGGGGGCATTTATGGTCCCCCCCCCCCGGGGACTCCGAGGCTATGTTGATCGACGCCATTTTTTTGAAAATTTTGAAAAGGAAGTGTGGTGTGTACTGTGCATGTAGTTTGGTGTTGATAGTTGGAGAAACTTGTATTAGAGAGCATGCTGGTCTACTCTCTGTGTTACTGAGACACTGAAAAAGTTCAGCAAAGAGGGATGGTCGGGACCTAGTCCCGAGGGCTGAAGAAACGGGAGCTCCAGCTCTCCCTGTCATCAGCTTTCCATCCATCTTGGGAGTACTGCCCTGCTCGACTGGTGCTACAGTCTACTCCTGGCTACAAGCTAAATTTGAGTTAGAAGGATATAAATAAAACACACAGAGGTAGACTAACCTTCTTTTGGTCGGGATAACTCTAGCATTCAATTCCTGATAACGGCTTACGCGTTTATTCCAGTGACAGGATTATAGAAATCTAGAGTGGGATTCTGAGAGGTATTTACGATAATTTCCCTGTTTTATCTCTGATTAATTTTGCAGGATGGCCAACTACATTGCATTCTTTCCTTATTTTGAGTTCTTTCGTCACAAACAGTTCCTGGTTACGAGAGGAAAGCTTTCACATCTCTTACCTGTTATGGATGGAAGGAGAGAGAAAGAAAACAGTAGAAGCTTTCCATATGCCAGTTCTTCCTACCAAAAGAAATCACAGTTAGGACAGTGACTCGATCGTAAGAATGGTCAAACATCCAGCCGCTGAGTTATTACCTTCACAATTCACCTCCCATTGCCGGAACAGCTGTGGTAATGCTTTCTCCTTAAAACCAGACGAGTGTATTCAGCTGAGAGTGTGTCGTATGCAGCTCAGGGAGTTAAAGGGCATGTTTCTGTCTCTCGTCTTTGAACGATTTTACCTTACCCAGTCTTCCTTGTCTCCCTGTTTTCCTCAAGCATAGACACGCAGCCCGAGAACGTATATTGTTATCTATTATCTCTACCCCCAGTTGATTTTATTTGCTTGTGATGGATTTTATGAACTGGAGGCTAGATATAGCCTTCACGAATCCCTTGATATGCAGAAGCCTTTCCTACGTTAAACGGAATTATCAGAAACGTACTAAAATATACTAAAGTTGGGTGTCATCGTTGTGAGGAAGTTAAAGTGCAGTATTTAAAAATGAGTCAATGATGAAGATGTGCTAAGAATTCTTCCATGACTATTAAAATAATGTCCTTTCTGCCAGACTTTCGTATGTTTCCATCGCCGTCATCCTCGCAAGCCTTTATTTTGTTTTCTTATAGGCCTATGCCCGACTCTGGTTCTTGGCTGCTCCGCACGCTGTAAGGACCACAAGCAGGTGATTCAGTGTTTCGGCTTCACATTTCACCTTTCGGGCGCTAATACCCACCGACACACTTGCTACGGCTGTCTTGATGGTGTTGATGGTATTAGCCGGAGTATTTTTATGGCAAATAGGATTATTATTATTTTTTTTTAAGTTTAGGTTCAATTGTAGCAAGCAGTATTTTGATCTGTTTTTTTTATTTTTTTTCATACCACCACTACCTTTATCGTCATTATCATCACTGTCATCATCATCATCATCATCTACCATTATATCATTTCATCATCATCGAATACCATTATATCATCATCATCATGTACTATTATTTCATCATCATCATATACTATCATATCATCATCACATTACCATCATCATGTACTATTATTTCATCATCATCATATACTATCATATCATCATCACATTACCATCATCATGTACTATTATTTCATCATCATCATATACTATCATATCATCATCACATTACCATCATCATGTACTATTATTTCATCATCATCATATACTATCATACCATCATCATCACATACAAAATCTCTGTCAAGTTAGTGTAGTTAGACTTGTAGGACGATAGGCACACCCTCAGTAACTCAGGTTGTAAAACACCACCAACGACGATTGCATACTTTATTTAGAAGAGGTTCGTCCTACTCTCTTGGTGTCTAGTTGCTTTCTGACTCACTAATTTCGTTGGTAGAGAGATGAGGGGGGAAGGATCACATGTACCAGGTACCATCATGTTACGCTGACTTAACGAGTTCTCTGATCTGTACACAAGAGAGCCTCTCGGTCTTACTCTGCACATTGACGACAGGAAACAAGTCAGCGCCAGACTGCACATTCATGACAGTAATTCTATCACGGTAGCACACTGACGCAGGAAACATTTCGTCAGTTGCAATATGCAACAGCTGTACATCTCGACACATACATTATCATACATATTACAATCATCATATACCATTATACCATCATCATTTGCCATTTAATCATCATGCACCGTTTGTCATCATCATCATAAACCATTACATTATCATCATCATGGTCATCATTTACTGTTATAACATCATCATGTATCAATATATCATCATATATACCATTATATCATCATCATCATCATCATATACCGTTATATCATCACCATCCTCCTCCTCCTCATCATCATCATCAATATCATTTACCATTATATCATCATTCATCATCATTATCATCATCATATACCATTTTATTATTCTCATCATCGTCATCAATTACCATTTCACCATCACCATCATTATCATTTATCATTATATCATCATCATCATCATCATATACAATTATATCATCGTCATCATCACCATCATTTACCATTATATCATCGTCATCATCGCCATCATTTGCCATTATATCATCAGTTACCATTATATCATCATCATCATCATCATTATCATCATATTCCATTCTATCATCATCATATACCATTATATCATCATCATCATTATCATCATATTCCATTATATCATCGTTATCATAAACCATTATATCATCATCATTATACTATTATATCATCATCATCATCATCATCATCATCATTATCATCATATTCCATCATATCATCGTTATCATATACCGTTATATCATCATCGTATACCATTATATCATCATCATCATCATCATATTCCATTATATCATCGTTATTATATACCATTATATCATCATCACCATCATCATCATCATCATCATCACTATCATCATATTCCATTATATCATCGTTATCATATACCATTATATCATCATAATCCTGCTCCTCATCATCATCTACAATTATATCATCATGATCACCATTATAATCCGTATATCATTATCTTGCCCAGAATATCTAATTAAATGTAATGTTCTTCCATATCTATATCTCAACCCCCTCACTCGGGTAATTACTTCCATATATGTCCTTTCTTGCAGTCCTAAAGATTCCCTAGTTCCTCTGAAATGTTATTTTTAAATATCCATTCCTCATATAATTAAGGGGTCTGTCATAAGAATTCAGCATAATACTTTCTTCATACTGTTTAACATTCCTACACACCCCATATGTTAATAGGAAATGCATTAGAGAGATGATGATGGTAGTAGTTGTGGTGGTAGTGGTGGTGGTGGCGATGGACAGTGTTAGCGGACTGTTAGTAGTGAACGATGACAGTGAATGATAATGGTAAATGGTGATGGTCAATGGTGATACTGAATGGTGAGGATGACGATGACGACGTTGGCGATGATGATGATTACGCGACAAAACACCAGAAACAATATGCTTTTTGAAACATCAAATACCTGTATACAGTAACAGCAACACACACACACACACACACACACACACACACACACACACACACATACACACACAAATGGTTTCAAACACTGACCTACGCACGTTACGGTAAGTTAAATGTATCCCTAGACCTTGATGGCAGACTGACGTGGTAGTTTGTCCTACTGTGTGTCACAGTGATGGTGTGGAATTACGGCAATGAAATTGACGTGTGACTCAATAACAGATTAATGAGCCTAATGTGATGGTGTATATCAGTGACTGTTTCCACTAGCCCATCCTCATTGTTGACAGTTATAGTGCTCAGAGGGCAGGTTGTATCGGCAGTGATGTGGATGAATATAGAGGAGATATTGACGTCAGAGGCAGCTAAATCAAGGTTACCGTCACAGTTAAGTTGGTGTTACAGCACAGCCAGTAGGGAAGCTTATTATTTATAAGAATTGGACTGACTTATCAGAATTCCACCACGATGAGAGAACACCATTTAACCTCATTCTTTGACCGCCTACCTGAGTCGGCAATATTCGTTATTTTCATCTGTCAGTAGCCAGCTGGGATTCCCACATGCAGATCGCTTTCATGTCACCATGTTCTAAATTCCAAGACTGAATTCCACTTTATCCATAAGGAAGCGTGTGTAGTTGTTTCCAGATTTTAACCACCCAGTGGCGTTAAATAGGAGCCTACGCGTGGCTGCGCTATGCACTCTGGGTAGAGCAGATGTGGCGTCCACCTGGGAGTCAGACCCCCTAATAATATCCCAGCACCTCACCGTTGGAAGGACCCTGGTACGACCCTAGTGACACGTTGTCTACCACAAGGGACCGCCGGATCCCTACACGGTGTATGCACTGCACTGTACCTGTAGAACGGCTTCACAGAAGCGGTTGTTTACCTGTGGTCGACGGGTCTGATCGGCCATAGTGACCAGGGTAAAGAAACAACAACAACCTACCCCCTAGCACCGTTGGGCATTGATACCGTATTCCCAAGGTGGAGTTACAGCTATAATAGGCAGCACTTTTGCTCTCTTGACCCCAGACATCAATGCCCCGGCTCCTAGTTGTCTTTCTCAAGTGACATACATATTTGTTTCCTTTTTCCTGAGAGTAATCCTACATAGCATCTTTAACATATAGTTTCCGATTATTATTGCACAACTATAAGCTTATTACACACTGCAAAAGCTAATCACAATTTTATCACCCTAGTAATATACAAGAAACTCAGAAAACACAGGGGAGGGTACCATAAACTGATGAATCTTTTCTCTGATAACCTAGAGTTCATTGTATAACTTTCTTTACAATATTTTCAGCAGTAATCATGGTCTGTTCCCAGCTTACTGTTTGTGGAACGCCATTCTCCTACAAGCCTCACCTTCCTCACTGAAACTGATCTGAGGTTATTGACAGAAACCACTTTCATATATCCACCTACACTCTCTAAACTAATTCCACTGCCAATAGCCACAGGGAGCTGGGGGAAGGATGCTCACAGTGATCTGAATTGTTTTAGAGTTTGCCAACTTGAGAATTAAATTCTATACCCCTGGCTTGTGGTTATCCTACCATTCAGTAACTAATTATGTCATTACTTCTCACTACTCGTATCTGCAAATCACTATTATCTTTTCATTTCCACAGCATTTGTTTTTCCTTTCTCTGAAGCCTTCAATAAAGCTCAGTATCTCCTTGGCCTTTCCTCTCCACTGACAGGGGAAACATTTTGTGAATTGTTTAGATATCCAGCTCATAATGGAACAACCAGATTTCGATTCTCTGTCAGTCAGACTGTTAGGCACAGTTAGTTTCCGTCTTGGCTGTGTTTGCATATGAACAAAACATGTACATAAGCAGTTTTACAGAGAAAATCATGCATACATTAAGACAAGCATAAAAAACAAACACGTAAATTTAAATTTTACCGTCATGGACTATATCAGTGTCACAACAAAGTAGCCAAGAGGGTATGGTCAGGCTGGATTAGGTCAGATTACCCTAAATAAAATTAGACTGGACTAAATTCAGGTAAAGTTTATTCATTTTCATTGGACTAGATACTGGGAAAGACTGGAACTCAGTACACATATATGTCTACCATTATAACCAACATGATGTTCCTAGCGTCTTCCACATTTACTCACCACCTAGTAAACAAACAATTGTATTCTTATTGACCTATAGCACATTGTGTAATGCATGGTCAAGAGCACAAAATTATGTAGCATCCAACTAAGGGAATCAAAGTAACACAGTGAAGAACTGTAAGGTATCGATGCTGATGTATCTAGACAATTTATTCAGACATCAGTGGCGGAGACATCTATGTTATTAAATCTGATTTACCTGTGTGTGTGTGTGTGTGTGTGTGTGTGTGTGTGTGTGTGTGTGTGTGTGTGTGTGTGTGTGTGTGTGTGTGTGTGTGTGTGTGTGTGAACTTAATAAATCAACGTCCTCCTACCTAGACAGAATACACAGGATGAGTGGACAGGTATGTAGGTTGGTTTGTGGGTGAGTTGATGGGTGTGGGAAAGTAGGTCCCATGGGTCTATTGTTGGAACAGACCCATGTGGGAAAACAGGTCAATAGGGAAATAAATGCCTGGGGAAAACTGACCCAGGTAAAAACATAGGTTCAGAAGATAAAAGTAGGTCCATGATGGAAGTAGATTTGTGCGAGAAGATAGGTTCATGTGGGGATTCGTCGCTTCCTCTTTGGAGAAGTCAGTGATGTGAAAAAAAGGCACTTAAAAAACAGATCCAAGGAGGGAAATAAGTCTTTGGGGGAAAATCAGTCCATGGGGACCAAAAATTCGTAATGTGAAAGAAAGAATCCTCGTGGAAAATATGTCAAAAAGGGAAAATAGGATCAAGAGAAAATAAGATCATAAAGGAATAATATCGGCATGGATAAAAGGTCCGTGGGGAAAACAGGACAATGCAGAGACAGGCCTGCTGGAGAAAAGTAGGTGGATGGGGAAGGTGACCCCTAACTGGTCTAGTCGGAGACAGGCTTCTGTGCAAATTTACCACAAAAAAATTGCCGCGGCTTATATCTGTGGGATACATCCAGGGTTTCCATGGTTTGATTAATGTGTGAATGACTATGTGACACCTTTTGCTAAGAAAACGTTTGATTGGTACTCACACTTTCGCATATTATTTTTGTTTCTGAATCCTATCTCACCCAGTCTCTAAACGTTAACAAGAGTTAGAATGATGATGATGATGGTTCACTTTAAGATCCTACTGTCTGGTATGGATGCAAACTATACCAATCTTACACCTCTCCGCTCCACAGCAAAACCCCTATCCGCGCCACAGCGGGAGGTACAGTAGATATAACCAGAGTCGGTCCTAAACTCTTTGACTTTACCGTAAGTAGGTATACCCCATTTATTATAATGCTTTGTTCAGAATTACTTCCCCCTCCTCATCCCTGAATACAAGGCTTCACCTCAGCCACTGCCAGTGACCTGTTGAGTGAGATAAATATGTAAAAAACAACACTCAATGTGTATTTTTTAAAACAAACACATGTCGAGTAAAACGTTATCCATCACTCACTAGCCAGCAAGGTATACAGATACAATCCACAGCCAGAACACTCGAGACTGATATAAAGTCAATAACTTCCATCTCGGCAACCGAACGTGCTGAAAGGGAAATATTCTGGAGCAAAATAACCGATATGAAGCGAGCAGGATTCTCTGATGCTGCCTTTGATGAAGAACGATACTGTGTTACAAAGATGGGGAATGGAGGTGAAAGAAATGTGGGAAATGGTAAGTGTGTCAGATATGTGAGAGATGGTGGTGTGTCAGAAATGTGAGAAGTAGTATGTTAGAAATGTAAGTAATTATGGTACGTGATAACAATTGGAGGGTGTATATGATCTATGGGAAATGGTGGAAAGTGTTTTACAAGTGTAAGAAATGATGTGTCAGATGTTAGAAATGTAGTTCGTGTATCCAAAATGTGATAAATGTGGGAAAATTGTGTGTAAAAATGTGAGAAATGGTTGTAGGTGTGTCAGAAATGTGAGAACTAGTGCTGTGAAGGAATGTGAGGAACAGTGGTAAGAGTCTCAGACATGTGAGGCATGGTGGTGTGTCCCGACTGTGGGAAAGGGTGGCAAGTTGTAAGGAATGTGGAAAATAGTATTAACTGTGTTGAGCGTGACTCATTATGGTGGTGATGGGGCGGCAACAGGTAATTTCAGTGGTGTGTTGTCTTACCACGGAAATTGCTGTCAACGCTGCCTTCCCTGCCTGTCAGTCTCCTTGCCGCCTCGTTAGTTAATTACGCCTTGAACCTCAAATTGACTCTGACATTACAAGCAATCTCTCGGAAGCTGAACAGTGAGATATAAAATCGTGTTTGTGGTGAAGGATGAAACGGGTTACTTTTCACTTACTTTACAATAAGAAATCTTGCCTCAAGTAAGGAAATAATCTGGCGGGGAAGTAAAGAATGGGATCTTGAAACTGTCTTGACTTTACAGTGCAGTGAAGTGTTCAAGTAGAAGAGAGGAAGTAGTAACAGAAGTAGTAGTAGTAGTAGTAGTAGTAGTAGTAGTAATAGTAGTTGTTGTTGTTGTTGTTGTTGTTGTTGGTGGTGGTGGTGGTAGTGTAGCCCAAGTCAACAACAGGATTAAACTGCCCCCCCCCCCTGCAGTCCACTATCCACCTTTTGGGGGATAGGAAAGAAACTTATGGATGTCTATATAACCAGGCACTTGAGCCACCTAGTTATATCGATGCCAATACTTGAAAGCGTCGCTCTCCAGCACCAGGAACCACAGTATAGCTACACTACAAAAATATATTAGTTCAGAAGACTGTCCAACATCGTTGTGACCTGATCCATCTTTAGTTATGAATGCAAACGAAACATTCGAGTATATTGAGAGAGAGAGAGAGAGAGAGAGAGAGAGAGAGAGAGAGAGAGAGAGAGAGAGAGAGAGAGAGAGAGAGATTACCAGAATCGGAGGTGAGAGGGAGAGAGAGAGAGAGAGAGAGAGAGAGAGAGAGAAAGAGAGAGAGATTACCAGAATCGGAGGTGAGAGGGAGAGAGCCAGAGAGAACCAGAGAAGGCAGAAGGGGATTGAAGAGACCAGAGAAGGAAGCTTAGGAGACAGGGTAGAGTAGGAGATTCGCCGTCACTCTGACAAAACGTGGATCTCGTCACTCTTTCCATCACACCAACGAGATTACTGTCACAGTAAACCAAATAACCCAAGACTGTCTTTACCTCACCTCCACTTACGATACAAGATACACGGAGGGGCAAGTAAGACAGAGAAAATACCTACCCTAAGATAAAACCCACAACACTCTATCCAACGCAGCACGACCTTATATTGGTAACAACGATTCTCCACATCATCCATATTGGCGACACTGGTTTCACATACCTACCCAGCTGCTTACCTACCTACCTATCTATCTTCTTAACAGGGAGAGCGGAAAAAGGCAGAAAGTGAGACATTGAAGTGGTTGTGGTGAAGGTCAAGAGTGACAGGTTAATGAGGCAGAAATGTCGACGTGCATCAGGTATAAAGGTACGGACAGGGACTCAACCATTTTCTTATACTTTGCTCACTTTAAAAAGGCGTAATTTTGCCCTCTCTCCAGTTTGCTCGCTGAGCTCTAACAAGAGACCAACACTACAATACAATGCTAGTCAAAGAAAAAACAGTTGTGAACATGACGCAGGGCCGTAATATTTTCTTATTTTGCATTTAATCTATGAGAAATAACCTGCAAGAAGACGAAAGTGACGTATATATATATATATATATATATATATATATATATATATATATGTAACTTGCTATACTTTGGTGATAGAAACTCCGTGTACAAACAGCTAGATAAGGAGTTTATTACAAGCTCACAGTAAAATAGTCTGCCCGTCTTGGCTGCCTGCTATCAACTGACGCAGTAACGCCTTCTGCCCAGGCTTGGGCCCTGGGAAAGCGTGCTGACCTAGCAAGTTTAGTGGGGGCATGTATGCATTGGGGGGGGGGACATATATACATCGGGGGTAGACATATTGTGGAGGGGGTACATATATATATATATATATATATATATATATATATATATATATATATATATATATATATATATATATATATATATATATATTGTTACGGAACAGAGAAAGATAATGTACACCTTAAGTGAGAATACTAAAAAATCACTACTGTCCCGTAAAGTTCCAGGTTCAAAACAAAAGAGTTAGGTAAAATTACAAGTTAAAGTTTAATGCTCAAACTAACAACAAAACATTCAGGACTCATAAGGATAATGTAATGGCAAAAAACAGGTTAAATATATGGTTAACTGCAATAGCCTCTATTAACACGAAATTAGCAAGAGTAAATTTACCTAAGTCAGCCCTGATAAAATGAAAATACACTGGGTAATGCTCAGTTAATGCAAGATAAATTATTACAGATACATACTATTATGAACAATGGCTAACAATAAGAACCTTACATGAATTACAAAAACCTCACTAGGCCTACAAATTAACAACTTATGCTATACAGTACAAGAACAAAATGCAATAACACTTATACTCAAATTACACAGCTGATAGATGGTTGGAGACTTCCTGAGCACTCACAGTAATAACTGTACAGGGGAGGACAGAGATGTGAACAAAATGAGGAGTAGATCTATAGTGGCAATAATGCAAAGACTGAGCTCATTATATAGGGGCCGGCAGAGCTTGATACAACTTGTAAGAAGGACGCGCAAATGAAGCCATGGGGACAAAGAGTTGACAATCCTGCTCTGAACAACAGAAAGAACGACTTACTCTACTATAACGGTAGAAGGGGGGACTGAGGCAGAACACGCTCGTGATCAAACATGCAGCATACTGTGCGTTAAAATTACACAGAGGATGATGAAATCATAGGCTATGTAACACCTCCCCACAAAGAAAAAGAAATTTACAAAGGAAATTTCTTATTACTCTAAAACAATCTGTCTAAAGTCTAGATAAGCAATCTGCAATAACATTTTCTTTCCCCTTGACATGTTGTATGTCTAATGAATACTCCTGAAGAAGTAGACTCCATCTTGTCAATCTCTGATTTGTATCTTTAACCTTACTAAGGAATTTCAGTGGTTTATGATCGGTATAAATGACTATGGGGTCAACACCAGAACACAAATAAAATGAAAAATGCTGTAAACCCAAAATCAAGGCCAAAAGCTCTTTCTCAATAGTTGAGTAGTTCTTTTGAGGTGGAGTGAACTTCTTACTGTAATAAGATATAGGGTGTTCAATACCCTGATCATCCTCTTGCAGCAAAACAGCCCCAGCTCCTGTATCACTTGCGTCAACAGCCATCTTAAAAGGCTTAGCAAAATTTGGAGTAGTGAGCACTGGCTGACTTAATAGGATACCTTTAAGTTTGCTGAAAGAGGATTCACAGTTATCGGTCCAGACAAATTTAACTCCCTTTTTCAGTAGGTCTGTAAGTGGTGATACAAGAATAGAAAAGTTAAGAACAAATCTCCTGTAATAACCTACCATTCCCAAAAATCTTTGTAGCTCTTTCCTTGTGTTACAAAACATGAGATCTCCCTAGCACGTTCAGTCATAGGTACTTGCCAGTATCCCTTTAACAAATCAAACTTACTTACGTACCTCGCCTTTCCGATCTTGTCTATGCAATCTTACACACGAGGGAGAGGGTAAGTGTCTGTTTTGGTTATCTGATTAACACGTCTGTAGTCGATGCAAAGCCACTGTGGCCCACCCGGCTTAGGGACCAGAGTGACAGGAGAACTCCACTCGCTCTAACAGGGCTCAATCATCTTGTGGTCCAACAGGTAGCCAAGCTCCTTCTGGATGAGAGGAACTTTCACTGGGTTCACATGGTAAGGAGGCAATTTAATTGGCTTTGCGTCTCCAACATCGACATCATGCATCAACACAGTGGTTCTTCCTGCAGTGGAACGGAACACTTGCGGGTACTCCTGCAGTAATGCCGAAAACCCCTGCCTTTCCTCGGGAGGTAGTTGAGAAAGCTTAGTCTGGAGATCATTCATGATATCAGGATTCTTCCCCAAACTATCACTCAGGCTCATATCGCATGGGAGAGCTTCACTTGCAGACTCGGGTGGAACAGCTACAGTGCAGACTGGATTATTTTCGTCCCGCCTGTGATATAACTTTAGCATGTTGATGTGACATAGTTGCTTGTTCTTTCTACGATCTGGTGTGGCGATGACATAGTTGACATCACTGAGTTTCTTCTCCACGAAATAAGGACCACTAAACTTGGCTTGAAGAGGTTGCCCATGAACTGGTAGCAGAATCAAAACCTGATCTCCTGGCTGAAAGTGGCGTAACCTGGACTTCTTATCATACCAAGTCTTCAACTTCTCCTGAGCAGCTCCTAAATTCTCTCTCGCCAGCTGTAAAGCAGTGGACAGCCGTTCTTTGAACTTTATCACATACTCCAGCAGGTTGACGTCATCTTCCTCCGACAGCCAGCATTCCTTGAGTAGCTTAAGGGGTCCTCTTACTTCATGGCCAAACAGTAGTTCAAAGGGTGAGAAGCCCAGTGATTCATTTGGAGATTCTCTTCCGGCAAACACAACGAATGGAAGACCTTTATCCCAGTCTTTCTGATGTTCCAAACAGTATTTCTTGAGCATCGATTTGAGTGTTTGATGATATCTCTCCAACGCTCCTTGAGTCTGGGGATGGTAAGCTGAAGACGTGATTTGGGTGATGCCCAACTCTTTCAGAGACTGCTTGAAAACGTTTGACATGAAATTACTTCCCCGGTCGGACTGTACCTCCTTGGGCAGACCAAACTTTGTGAAGAACCCCTGCATTTCCTTAACCACGTTCTTTGCTGAGATATTTCTAAGTGGAATGGCTTCAGGATAACGAGTAGCCATATCAATCAGGGTCAACACATAAGAAAATCCTGAAGAAGTCTTAGGAAGAGGGCCCACAATATCCACCAACACACGGGTGAAAGGCGCCTCAAAAGGAGGAATGGGAACTAGAGGTGCAACCTTTTCGGTCTGATTACACTTCCCCACAACTTGACAGGTGTGACAAGACTTACAATACCAGGAAACATCCCTGAAGATACCTGGCCAGTAGAAGTGTTTCAAAATGCGTGCCACAGTCTTCCTCACTCCAAGGTGTCCTGCCAAACTGGAATCATGAGCCACTCTAATGATATCCTGCCTACAAACACGAGGGATGACAACTTGATGTACAACCTCCCATTCACAGTCGACTGATGCTGTTGGGGGTCTCCACTTCCTCATAAGTACTCCTGACTTTATATAATAACAAGTAGAAGCACCAGTTGACTCTTCCTCACTGCAAGCAGAGTTAGCTAGACCTTTCAATTCAGAGTCAGCAACCTGCAACTCAACCAACTCTTGACGAGACAAATTATCAACACTATGGGGTACTGCCTCATCTGGTGAGTGGTCCAAATTAGCAAGAAAAGTGTCAGCTAGGATAACATCATCATCATCATCATTATCCTCTAAATCACCAGTAACTTTAGACTTTGTCCTAGTAACAGCACATGCAGGGAACACATCAGGGACATCACAATCCTGGGTCGCAGCCACTGGCTCACTAGACAACTGAGGAGCTGGACACACTTGACTTCCACCAATATCATTTCCAAGTAAGAAAGTTACACCTGACATTGGGAGTGTCTCAACCAACCCAAACATAACGGAACCATTAACAAAACCAGACTCTAAATTCACTCTGCACAGAGGGACAGAGAAGTAATTATTCCCTACACCTTATAAGATTACAGTTTCATCAGAGGAATTAACATTAGAGCCTAGAACACTGGTCAGCATAAGGGATTGGCAAGCACCTGTATCACGATATATTTTAACTGATTTCCTGTCATTACTGTCCAGAGGACTGACAAAACCATCAGACAGGAAATAGCACATGAACTCTTGAGAGTGTCACCCACGTTACTGCTCAAAAGAGGAGCTCCATCATAAGAATTTAATTTACCCCTCAAAGCAGGTTCAGTTAACTCGGTTAAAGAATTATGGGAACTCTCAAGGGTGGAGACTAGACCAATTGACTGAATAATTAAAGACTCCTTTTTGTTCACATCACGCTGTCTCCTGAAACATTTCTCCGTAGTATGACCAAGCTTACTACAATAAGTACATTTACTTTTCTGAAATCTAGAGGTGAAGCTGGTATTTACTTCCTGAGAAACATCATCTTTATTCTCTTTCCTGTTACCTGTACTCTGAGTAGAGGCAACGTACTTACTCTCAGCTTTCCCTTTTTCTCTAGAATATCTCTTGTGAGTGAGAACATATTCATCAGCTAAAACTGCAGCATCAGACATATTATCTATTCTTTTCTCATCAAGATATAGGCTTACATCTATATTAATACACCTTTTGAAGTCCTCCAGCAAAATCATCTGCTTAAATTTGTCAAAATCAGAATCCACATTCTTAGAATTTAACCACTGCTCTAACAGATCTTCTTTGATTTTTGCATACTCAACATGGGATTGCTTATCTTGCTTGTAAGTTGTCCTAAATTTTACTCTATAGGCTTCAGGAACAAGCTCATAGGCCTTAAGAATCAAGCTCTTAACTACATCATAATTATCAGATTGATCCTGAGACAAAGATGCATAAGTTACTTGAGCTTTACCGGTGAGAACAGTTTGAAGGAGTACTGGCCAATACTTTTTGGGCCAATTAAAACCTGTAGCTACCCCGTCAAACAACTGAAAATACTTTGTTAAATCAGATTCATTAAAAGGAGGGACAAGTTTAACATTTTTAGCCACATCAAAATCATCAGAGCTAGATGATCCAGTTCCACCTTGTTTCATGCGATACTCATGGTCTGCCTGAATCCTACCAGGTCAACTTGTGCTTGAAATTCAGCCTCCTTAACACGAGCCTGAAACTCCGCCTCCTTAGCCTGAGACTCAGCCTCCTTAGCACGTGCTTGAAATTCAGCCTCCTTAACACAAGCCTCCTGCAGGGCTAGCTGTAACTTAGCTAATTCAATCTGCGTTTGCTCATTTGGAGGAGTTACATTAAACAAGCTTTTATTAATCATGCCAACAATTTGATCTTTAGAATGATGAGAGTGAACTGCAATTTCCAATTGTTGAGCAACAAGCTTAAGTTCATTCTTTGTTCTGTTTTCTACATCACACACTGTTTGCACATTTGACAAAAATCTTTGGCTTCATCAAGTGTAGTAATAGTAGACATCATGAATAAATCACAGTCACAAAATATCAAGCAATATCCTTATGATAATATCCTGAATATCCTGATAAGAGGTCGCCAAATTTATGTTACGGAACAGAGAAAGATAATGTACACCTTAAGTGAGAATACTAAAAAATCACTACTGTCCCGTAAAGTTCCAGGTTCAAAACAAAAGAGTTAGGTAAAATTACAAGTTAAAGTTTAATGCTCAAACTAACAACAAAACATTCAGGACTCATAAGGATAATGTAATGGCAAAAAACAGGTTAAATATATGGTTAACTGCAATAGCCTCTATTAACACGAAATTAGCAAGAGTAAATTTACCTAAGTCAGCCCTGATAAAATGAAAATACACTGGGTAATGCTCAGTTAATGCAAGATAAATTATTACAGATACATACTATTATGAACAATGGCTAACAATAAGAACCTGACATGAATTACAAAAACCTCACTAGGTCTACAATTTAACAACTTATGCTATACAGTACAAGAACAAAATGCAATAACACTTATACTCAAATTACACAGCTGCTAGATGGTTGGAGACTTCCTGAGCATTCACAATAATAACTGTATAGGGGAGGACAGAGATGTGAACAAAATGAGGAGTAGATCTATTGTGGCAATAATGCAGAGACTGAGCTCATTATATAGGGGCCGGCAGAGCTTGATACAACTTGTAAGAAGGATGCACAAATGAAGCCATGGGGACAAAGAGTTGACAATCCTGCTCTGAACAACAGAAAGAACGACTTACTCTACTATAACGGTAGAAGGGGGGGACTGAGGCAGAACACGCTCGTGATCAAACATGCAGCATACTGTGCGTTAAAATTACACAAAGGATGATGAAATCATAGGCTATGTAACAATATATATATATATATATATATATATATATATATATATATATATATATATATATATATATATATATATATATATATATATATATATATATATATATACTGTATTACTGAGTGTTTTTGAAAATATGCGAAACGTGAAAGTCTTGCATAGATTAAATGTATTAAGTCGACAAATGCATATCTCGAGTGTCTTGACGTTTTCTCCATGTAGTCATAAAATGAAAAATGTTTTATTCCTAAATAAGATACAACGTCCACTATCTGTCATATGCTGGAGGATGCTGAGTGAGGGCAGGTATACCAAGTGTGGATGTAACATGTATTGGCTCAGAATAAGATTCTTTTACCATACTATTTTTACTCAAACCTGACCTAAAATTCTCATCTCCTCTTCTTGAATGCTGAGTTGTAGCATCAGACGAACACTAGATTATGGTGCTGATAAAGAAGTGTCACAAAGAAGATAGGGAGCCGTACTATTGCCATTTTCTGCCTTTGAACTAGGTTAAAGAAGCCGCAAGGAGAATAAAATTGGGCCAAGTTAAGATGAAGAGAGGATGTGGGAGATGCTTTCATCGTAGACACTGTCTGACACATTCTCAGTTTTACTGGAGAGTTTTTACACATGAAAGTAATAGGTACTTTCACAGGATGAGGTTATTTAAACTGAGACTTATGTTCTCTTGACTTCTCTCACATACCATTTCCGATATGTGGTCCTGTGCTAGTTTGGGTTTTGTAAATAAGATTGCGGAGGCTTCTGATCCAGAAGAGATTTTGTCCACAAGCTATGGTTTTCAGGCCGGAAGTGTTTGGGTGGGTGGGTGGTCGCTGAGGGAAAAGGGGAATTAAAACCTCAAAAATTAACTGACGACCATAACCACAGACTTGTTGAATGTATGTGAACCGCATCACCAAAGGTAGACAAGTTACTGAAATCCAGCATTAATATTCCCTTCTTACCATCGCGATAGCCGATTAGTTAATGCTTTTAGCCACCAAGTGGCCGGCCTGTTATCGTCAGGGTTCAAATGCTTGCACGGGCAGCTGGCGCCACTCAAGTCTGGTGTTCCATCCACCCTTTTGTGTAATGCTAGGTAAAATACATACCTAGAGAAACGCCAGGGAAAGCAACTGTGATAACTTAGGCAATACACTAGCGTCCATCCCTGTTGATCAACCTGCCAGAGATGCAGAGACCCAAGTTACGGAGATGAGCACGGCTGCCAAACACCTCTGTCCTCATCTTTCTCTTTTAACTTGCCACCATTAGCCTTTTTTTTTTTTTTTTTTTAATGTGAGGCGTCTCATACTGAATAGATTTTAAACAAACCTATGAATACTTCTCTACAAAAGGTTTCCGATGCGTTGAATAATTGTCTGGTTTGAGTATGAATACTATGAGGACGTCTTCATGATAAAGAAATTCATGAATATTTGCCACGAGGTTTGGTATGGAAACGAAAATACAACTCTATCGATCCTGTTGTCAATTGTGAGAGCGAAGGGAGGTTTCCAGTTTTGACGATTAATTATCACCTGACTTGAACATAGAACGTAAATTGCCTGATATACACGTTACAGACTGCTCTCTGTGTGGACTGCAGACTTTCTACATATGATTGTCATAAGCGTTCATTCCATATGTGTTCATCAATTCATCAAGAAATAGGGGGTTACCTTCCATTCATGATTTCATGTATTGGGTATGCGGTTGATAGACATGTTTTGTAGTGGACCAAGTGGCAATCGACGATCTCTTCGCTAACCACTTCAGCTCGGGAACGTCCTTTATATTCTGGCTTCCTCCTGATGATTTTATTTAGTCTAGGAGGGACGGACCTTTTTAAAAAAGGGATAAGGTCGCTGCAACACCAATCTCATCAGCCCACAAACCCGGCGGACTGCACATTGAAGCTGCCTTTTTCCTGTAGCCCACCATCCTGCTTTCGGGAGATAGGGAGGGAGTTTAGGGACGTTGTTTTAACTAGCCAGCTCCACCGTCAGGTCATATACTCCAAGTGCCACCGCGTAAATGCGAACCTCAACAGCACAACAGAAGGGACAAATGAAGGATACAATTAACACTCTTAGTTCAGGAAGTCTGTCCTCCGACGAATACAATTGTCCGGCGAGTGTCATAGCAAAATATGACCGCGATCGGATTTAAGGGGCCAATATCTTCTGAACGGCGATGTCCTTTCATATTGTTCTTGCTGCCACCAAACGCTTATTATTGTCATAGGAGCCACACACACACACACACACACACACACACACACACACACACACACACACACTTGTTCAAACCACTGTTTTTTTTTTTTGTTTTTTTTCTGAGCCCTCACGCCCTTTTTGAAAACTTCTCCCTCTTCCTCCAGTGGGGGCTTGTCCCGTATGGTGAAAACCATTGCACTACACCATCTCAGCACCACTACGCAACACCTGCAAACTACATAGCCATTGCTCCAATACACTAACCCACTACACTACACCAATACACGCAGTCAGTACACTACACCTACATTTACTCAACAGTCTACACCACCACTGCACCACTACGCTACACCAATACACTGCACAGCCACTGTACCATTACATCACACCAATACACTGCACAGCCACTGTACCACTACATCACACCAATACACTGCACCAATACACACACCACACCAATAGACACACACACACACACACACACACACACACACACACACACACACACACACACACACACACACACACTGTACAAATAAACTACAACATTACACTACACTGCCACTGCACCAATACATTACACCATTACGCCACACTAATACACGACATTAATACACTATTCAATTATGGTACACCACTACACTACACCGCCACTGCACCACTACACTACACAACTACAGTCCACTAGCACACCACACCAATGCACTACACCAATACATTACACAAGTACACTACACCAATACATCACACCATTACACTGTACCACTACAGTACACAAATGCACTACACCATCACTGTACCAATACACTACACTAATACACCACATCGTCACTGCACCACTATACAACATCAATACACTTCATTAATACACTACACCAATACACAACACCGCACCTACACCATCGGTCTTCACTGGCCATTGGATTGTTATAGGCTATACCATACCCCACTAGCTGGAAAATCTCTCTTAAGCTGACGATGGTAAGAAGATAACATAAATTGCGTCAAAGTACTGAAGGAATTTGTCCTTCTGATAGTCCAACGAAAACACATTTACTGAAGTCGTGTCGTCGATCTTAGCATTCATCATCCACATCGGTAAAAAGAGTTAATATGAGACAGAGGAGAAAAGTATTTTGTTGTTGGCGATGTAAGTTTTTTTTTTTTTTTATGCGAGGAAGAAGGAACCAAAGGCTATGAGCCCGCAGTAACAGTTCCCTCCAAGAGAAAAACAAAACACAACAGAGAGCCAAATTCAAGATCCGATCATTTTGAGATGCCTGGACACACTGCGCTTGAAAGACTGGAGATCATAGGCAGCAGGAAATACAGATAGAGGGAGACAGTTCCAGAGCTGACCTGTTGCATAAATGAAAGACTGGGAGTAACGGTTAACTCTTGCATTAGAGAGTTGGACAGAAAAGGGATGAGAGTGTGCTGCCAGACGGGTGCTACGCGCCCGTCGTAGAGGTGGAGGAATGCAAGCAGACAGCTCAGAGGAGCAATGACCATTAAAGTAGCGATAGAAAAGAGATAAAGATGCAACAGTGCGGCGAAGAGACAGAGGTTGAAGGGAGTCAGTAAGACGAGGAGAGTTAATGAGACGAAAAGCCTTTGACTCCACCCTATTGAGAAGAGCTGTATGTGGGGAGCCTCCCCACACATGAGAGTTGTACTCCACACAGGGGCAGATAAAACCCCTGTATAGAGTCAACAATTGTGCAGGGGTAAAGAAAGAGCGGAGACGGCTTAGCACACCCAATCTCTTGGAAGCAGATTTTACAAGAGATGTAATATGATCTTTCCAAGATAAGTCCCGAGTAAATGAAACCCCAAGCATGTTCAAGGATGATGCAGGATTAAGCTGAATATTATTAAACATTAATGGGTATACCTGTGGAAGATTATGTCGGGTTGATAGGTGTAAGAACTGAGTCTTAGATGCATTAAAGATAACCATATTATTTTTACCCCAGTCAGAGATACGAGCCAAGTCAGACATTAGGTGTGCCATAGCCTCATCCCTTGTTTCTTGAAGTAACTGTTCAGATGGGCGTTGCGGGAACCAAATGGAAAGGTGAAGGGTGGAGTCATCAGCGTATGAGTGGATAGGGTTAGATGTACAGCTTAGAAGATCATTGATGAATAAAAGGAAGAGAGTTGGTGATAGGACAGAGCCCTGAGGAACACCACTGTTGATAGATCTAGGAGAAGAACGGTGGCCGTCTACAACAGCGGCTATAGAACGACCAGAAAGGAAGCTAGCGATGAAGGCACAGATAGAAGGATAGAAACCGTAGGAGGGCAGTTTGGAAATTAAAGATTTATGCCAGACTCGATCGAAAGCCTTTGAGATGTCAAGTGCAATGGCAAAGCTTTCGCCAAAGTTCCAAAAGGAGGATGACCAGGAGTCTGAAAGGTAGGTGAGAAGATCGCCAGTGGAGCGTCCCTGACGAAACCCATACTGACGATCGGAAAGAAGGTTGTGATAGGAAAGATGCCTTAAAATTTTTCTATTAAGAATTGACTCGAAAACTTTTGAAATACAGGACGTTAAAGCAATTGGACGATAGTTGGAGGGTTGGGAGTGGTCACCCTTCTTTGGGACTGGCTGAATGAGAGCAAACTTCCAGCAAGAAGGAAAGGTACAAGTTGATAGACAAAGGCGAAAGAGTTTGCCTAGGCAGGGTGTAAGCACAGAAGCACAGTTCTTGAGAACAACAGGAGGGACCCCATCAGGCCCATATGCCTTGTTAGTACTGAGGCCAGAGATGGCAGAAAATACATCATCTGAAGAAATTTTAATGTCAGCCATGAGGAAGTCAGAGGGGGGAAGTGATGGAGGAACAACACCGGAATCGTCTAAGGTGGAATTGGAGGAGAAAGTCTGGATCTGCTTTATCAGTAGAAGAAATAGCTACAGAACCATCAGAGTAGAAAAGAGGAGGGAAGGATGATGAGGTAAAGTTGTTAGAAAGATTTTTGGCAAGGTGCCAGAAGGAGAGGGAAGAATTCGAGTTGGAGAGTTGAGAGCATTTAGTATGAATGAAATTATTTTTAGTAGAGCGAAGAACAGACTTAGCACGATTCCGGGCAGAAACGTAAAGATGATGTGATTCAGGGGTGGGTTGGCTCCGGTACCTTTTGTAGGCCTTCTCCTTGTTGCGGACAGCATTAGAAGAAGCGTGATTAAACCAAGGCTTTCTTGCATTAGTCAAAGGATATGAGAAAGGAATGTATGCTTCCATGCCCGAGAGAATAACCTCCGTAATGCGCAAGGCACACTCAGATGGCTCACGGCCATGGAAGCAATAATCATTCCAGGGAAAATCAAAGAAGTACTGCCTGAGGGCCTCCCAGTCTGCAGCTCCAAAATGCCACAGACGACGTTTCCCTGGAGGGTCCACAGGCCGTACCGGAGTGATAGGACAGGTTTAGGTAATAAGGTTGTGATCGGAGGAGCCCAACGGAGAGAAAAGATTAACAGAGTAAGCAGAAGGATTAGTTGTGAGGAAGAGGTCAAGTATGTTGGAGCTCTCTCCAAGGCGGTCAGGGATACGGGTAGGGTGCTGTACAAGCTGCTCTAGGTCATTAAGGATAGAAAAGATGTAGGCTTGTTCACCAGGTGGATCCGTGAAAGGAGAGGAGAGCCAAAAGTGGTGGTGAACACTGAAATCTCCAAGAATGGAGATTTCAGAGAAAGGAGAAATGGACAGAATGTGTTCCATCGTAGAAGTAAGATAGTCGAAGAATTTTTGATAGTCAGTAGAATTAGGGGATAAGTAAACAGCACAGATATATTTAGTCAGAGAATGACAGGAAAGCCGAAGCCAGAGTGTGGAGAATACAGAAGAGTCAAGTTCAGGAACACGAGAGCAAGATAGGTCGTTGCGTATATATACACAACAGCCACCTTTGGCTTTGAAATGAGTATAGAGAAAGCAGGAGGATACAGAAAAGGGTTTGCTGTCGGTTGCCTCAGACAGCTGAGTCTCCGTTAGAAAAAGAAGGTGAGGTTTAGCGGAGGAGAGGTGGTGTTCGACAGAGCGAAAGTTAGATGAAAGGCCGCGAATGTTGCAGAAATGAAGAAGAGAGTCAGACAGTGGTCCCAGGCACCTCGAGTCGTCACCGGGAGAGGGGCAGATGGTGGGGGCATTTATGGTCCCCCCCCCTGGGGACTCCGAGGCTTGATTAATCGACGCCATTTTGGTAATTTTGAATAGGAAGTGTAGTGTGTACTGTGCATGTAGTTTGGTGAAGATAGTTAGAGAAATTTGTACTGGAGAGCATGCTGGCCTACTCTCTGTGTAACTGAGACACTGAAAAAGTTCAGCAAAGGGGGATGGTCAGGAACTAGTCCTGAGGGCTGATGAAACGGGACTTTGGATTCTTGAAAGCCCAAGATCTATTTTTTCTTTTTGTTTTTTTTAATGTTTCCGACTTGTGGCAAATAGTTCCTAGTCTGTTCTTTAGGGGCCAGCAGCACACCCACGTGCCACACATCATATCACTACATATGCAATCATTCTCACCGTCTAAACTGAACTGATGAACATGTGTCTCAGTCAGGACTGGTGCGAGGGAATTAGCAGAACTGTTTTTATGACTTCTCGGTGGATGATGTGGAAGATCAGTGATGTCTATCAACAATATTTCCATATTTAGTCAATTCCTTGCTGTAGTCTGGGATCAAACCCACGTCCGTTCAGACAGCATATTGCTTCTCTAACCAACTGATGTTGGAGGTTGGGAAAGCAGCTGGGAACGACGATACTATTTTCGTGGATGACTGGGGGTCGTTCCAGTATTTTGTGTATATGAAGAGATGTTGTGACACTTCTTGCTACGATTTTCGTGGATGGCTGGGGGTCGTTCCAGTATTTTGTGTATAAATAGAGATATTGTGACACTTCTTGCTGAGCGTTCTTTCTGTACGTATTACACCACAATAGCTTTCTGAAATTTATTTGAGCAAATTCAATCGATACGTAAACGAATTAAGTAGCGTGCAGGAGAATGACAAGATGTAATATGCAAGACAAATGGCAAAGGAAGAGATTCAACTAAGCCTCCCATCCCACGTGGAATACAGCCTCGTAAATAAGCAACAGCGTTCCATCGTTAATAATTCCACCATCACAACCATATCTTTGTAAAAACAACCACACCCACAGAGTAACTGAGAAGAAATGCACCAAAGTGTGTTATCTGGCGACCAGTCTGAAGGAAAAAGGGCACAGAGGAAGGTTTAAATGATGACGACGTGAATTTCTGACAGGGAACAAATACCTGTACCTTACCCAATATGCTAGGGGAGTTTTTAGTGCTTTATTTTATTTCTCTATCTATCCATCCATTTATCTATCCATCCATCCATCCATCATCCAATCCTACGTTGCCCCATGAGAAGCGTAGGAGCCCGGGGCTAGGCAAGTTGGTCCTGACATTTAAGATAACAGTGACCAGCCTCACTCATCCCTGAGTGCCAATACGTGAGCAATAAACACCAACCACCCCTTCGATATGAACCTTCAATGGCTCAATCCGATTGGAGTGCTGTAATTACCCACTAAACAACCAGGCGCCATAATTTGGTTATATGGTTACCAGCGTAGTAAATGTTTACCTGGTGTACAGGAAACCATTTGGCTTGTCTCTCAGGGTAGAGTCACCCATAGGCGGAAGGAAGCACAAAGAAATCTATCTATCTGTCTACCAACCTATCTACCTATCTGTCTGTCTATATCCTTATATCTGTATCTATCTGTCTATCCATCCATCTATCTATCAATCTATCTATCTATCTATCTATATCTATATCTATATATATCTATTTATCTGTATATTTGAAAGGAGAAACATTCACAGACGTAAAAGAGTGTAACTGTCAAGAAAAACACTCCTTCATTTTCTCGTCCAGAGGATACGCAGAAAAGAAGGAGAAAGTTAAAAGGGCTGATATTGATATATGAAACAGTGTGAGAGCGAAACAAGAGTATGTTAAGTGAGAAAGAAAGGAAAGGGGAAGGGAAATCAGAAAGCGGATAACCCTGAGGTTTGTTACAGAGAAGAAATGAACAAAAGAGACTCATGTTAAGCGGAGAAGTAAATGAGAAATTAGAGAGAACAGAGGAATATTATTGAAAAAGTATGAGAGAGAAACACACGCGTGATAAACAGGACAAAAAGGGGAGAAGGGGAATGGGAATGTAGAGACAATTGGGGAATATTAGAGACAAGAAGAGAGCAAACAAACATGTGTTAAGCGAGAGGGAAAGAGACGGGGGAAGTGGAAGAGAGTGAAGGGGAATATCCAGAGGAAGTGAGCAAAACAGACATGTGTTAAGCAGGAAGGGGAAAAGCAAGAAAAAGATGGAGAAATTGGGAAAACAGGAGTGCTAGAGAGAGGAAACGTGCAGAACAGAAATACGTTACGCGAGAGAGGAAAACAGAATAGAAAGAGATTGGAGGGAGCCTATGAAAAGAAAAAGAGGGAGGAAAGGGGAAATAATGAAAAACAAAAAAAAAATTATAAAGAACTAAAATGAGGAGACAGGTACGAAACAAGAAAGTTTAGATTACTGAGGAAAATTAACTTATGGAACGAAAAGGAGGAAGCTAGTGGAAAATTTTCAGCCTCCATTTTTAGGAGGAACCCCGACCTTACAAATGTTGATAAATCCAATTTCCTCAGCCAGATCGAGGCTCCATCAAATGATCATAAAGGGATTCTGGGACCGCACCTATCACCAGCACAGGATACGCAATCTGGATTTGGTTTTTTTCCTACCTTCAGAATATGCTTCATCCACGGAAAAACATCTTGCGCTAGAGGAATTTAAAACAACTTCCATCAACCCCTTCTGTCCAAGAGCGTCATATTTTATTTTTGCTGCCTCCAGACAATTTTACTGAGGCTAAAGGATATTTCTTGTGCCGGAGAGTTAGTCAAGGCAATATCTAACAGTTCGAAAATTCTCCCCAAGTGAAATTGAACCGTTTGAAGGTAACTAAATTAGGTAGAAAAGAAGTCTTCTTCAGCCCAGGGACGGAGTTTTCAGTGTTATTGTAGGTTATTTCATTTAGATAAAGAAAGAATTTATGTTATTAGGGGATTACTAAAGGCCTTACATTACCCTTCAAGTTAGAAAAGTCTATAGTAAATCGCATGAACTCGCCAGGAAATGAATATGGAGTGAAATTTAAATCATCGAGCTTGTAGCTCTTTTTATAGAATCAAGAGAGGATGTTTATTCTTGAAGACTGATGCTCCACCTAGGACACACCAACCCAAGGCTAATCCTATGCATCCCTCACAAATGACTACTAATACCCACCATCTGCACTGTGACAAGCTGGAGATAACACTTTCATATCTGGTATTATGTTATACATTATTTTACATTAAACTGGCCCAGAATTTCATCCATTTGCAGCTTATTTCAGGTTCCTCATAGGAAGGAAAAGACATACACCTACAACTTTTTCACAGCACCTCTTCGTGACTGGTATCGTATTCTTCTGGTAATCTATTGCTACAACTCTTCATTCAAGATAGAGAGATGACAATTTTAGGACAAGTTAAAGCAAAATGGATATAGAAGGTGTCGTTTTGGTGACGTGATGGTGTGTCATGTGGAGACCAGTGGACATGGTGATGTCAAGTCAGTTAAACAAACTGTTCTCTAAGAATTTCAGGTATTTAAAACAGCAAGTGAACGAATGCATTACTAGGCTCACTGGGATCTCTGTTGATAGTACACCAACATTTATGAATTAAAAATGCAATTTCTAAGATCCTACCCATACTTTTTATTTGGTGTATATGTGATGATGATGATGAATGATATCGTCATTATTTCTGGTTAACACTGAGTGACAGAGGAATATCTAATGTAAAAAACAAATTAACAACATATTGGGCTGACTGTTTCACCCCACTTTTGCAGCAAAAGCTGCCAGTTTAGTGAAAATTATCATCCAGTAATGATGATATGGTCATATAAAAGTTGAAGTCAAATTTTTGGAGTCGGAAAGAGTGAAATTCAGATAACTAATGTAGACAGCACTACTCCATAGGTAACAAGGTACCAGCAAATAATTAATAATAAATAAATAAGTAAATGAATAATTGATTATAAATTTACCATTTAGCTGTGATGACGTTTTTCGTTTAATTCCTCCACCGTCCGACCATTATAGTCAGCCCTGGAGTAGCTTCTCGCGGTGATGTGGTAAATGAAAGTTGTATCTGACCCTTGCATTATTAAAAATCTATCCCAAGTTAAGTGAAACTGTCTGGAGATCGCTTGAAGAAAATGTATAATAAATCATTGAAATAAAGGACCTGAAAAGGTAAGGGTGGTATCAGAAAATCTGGTGAATGACGAACAGTGTGGTTTGGGGAAGGACTGGGCAAGTGTGGGTGATATATTTTCATTAAGAGGAAATTGTGTGCGAGACAATGATACAGTATTTACGGCATAAAAAGAGAACTTATATAGAAAGAAAACTTATGAATGCTATACAGAACTTGTGGGATGGATATTAAGCATTTGTAAGATTAGTTGTATATTTGAGTGGGTGATTCACAAAGAGTATCGGGGTGAGACATGAGTATATCCTATTGATTCTATAATATATATGTCCATGGTGTCACGAGAGTTGTTTATATACTAATGTGTCACGGGGTTTTTAAAAGTATAAGTAATATTAAAGGACAATTTTCAATAATACTGAGAACAGGACAATGAATTGTCTTGTGAAAATCAAGCAATGATTACTTTATGCCAGCTTACTTCGCCGATTCTCTAAGGACGAGAATTTATGAACTTTCTCAACAGTACACAGCAGAGACTAATTCCTCACAATTGCTGTTTGTTAGTACTGTTAGCCTCTGGAGAAAGTGACTTCACCCCTGACAATCAATAACTAATGCTATTAATGATAACAGGTTCTTGCTGATGCATTAACTCCTGGTTCCACAACGGATTTTAAGCTAAATACAAAAGGACTGGCCTAAGTACCAGTTATGAATAGCAAAGCATTTATGCAAACTAGGAGCTATAAGTGAAATAAGCTTAATATGGAAAATAAAACACGAGTGTACATTGCATTAAGCTCAAGAAAAAGAACTGTTAATTTACTGATTACAATAAAATAAATTAACGTTACACGAGTCTTAAGATGAATTCAAATAAGGAGATCACACTCACTCGCTCACTCAAAAGCTAACCCTTAAACCTAGGAAAAAACGAAAAGAAATACTGGTCAGAAAAGTGGACAAAGCAGATGACTGGCTGTCGTTACTGAGGAAGGACACTGCACATGCTGAGTCTCTCGCCAATCACACAAGGTGGAAATTCAGGAAATGGACAATGGCGCACTGCTACGCACTGGTCCCAACCTGCTTTCACGGCGCTCAAATCTTGACTGACTTCAAATCGTGGGAAAGAGGCGAGTGTCCAGCCGCACTGCTAACGGCTAGAATGAGCAAAACACTCCCATAATAAATTGCTCAGCGGAAGTGCTAATGTCTCGCACAAAGACAAACATTTATGACACAGTGAAAAATTGTTCTGAAAACACTCCCGACCGGGTGAATATGTAGCAGTTAAACTGGATGATAAACACTGGGATTCCACTAGAATTCGTGGTTTCCCACCAAAGTTGATGTCACGAGCTGACTCGTGACATTACGCCCCATGAAAATTAGAAAAAAATTTCTGAAGAAAAAAAAAATTTCAATATACATACATATAAATCCTAACTCAGTCACACAAAATTCACACTGTGGTGTGTGTGTGCTATCCTGCTACAGGAGAAAGTCACAGTCACCAGTGAGCGAAAAAAAAAAAAAAAACATATTTACGTTACTAGAAGCAAGCTTGAGGGAAAAACTCCATGACGACGATGAAAAATCCTGTACTCAGGTCAATATGAGTGAAAAATTCGTTACGCGCACATTAACAACTAATTGTTATGTAGCGTGATGTATGTAATACATGGTGTAGGTGTGACAGTTGTGGTGTAACTGTACCTACGTGTAAAATTACATAATGCAAATTTATAGTAAATAATGACGACGAGGCAGAAGAGAAGGGGCAGCAGCATGCGAGAGGGACGACCAGGTGATCTGCACGGCAATGCTGCACTCGCCAACTGCACCTGCAAAAGGAATCAAGATGGAGCATCAAAAGTGTCATTTCTCTCTCTCTGCCTAGCAATCAGTACTTATGTCATTATTAACCAGGAAACGTAGTCTTAGGATTCACAAATCTCTCAGGACCATTATAGTTTACTGGTTAATGCTTATTAACTAGGAAACGTGCCAGTTCTTGAATTGCTCAAATCTCTTAGAACGGACAGTTTACTAGTTATCCTAACATTATTATCCAGGGAACGTGTCAGTTCTTGAATTGCTCAAATCTCTTAGAACGGGCAGTTTACTGGTTATCCTAACACTACACTTACAACCAATAACAGGAAGCTGAGAATCGCTACACAATCTCGGGCAGGTCACATTTTCACACCCACCGTGGGTGTGAACACTTATGTGGATAATGTGCATTCTCCGGGAATCCTCAGAGAGGCCCACAGCTCAAGGCGTTCCACAAGGTAATTCATACACAGCCTCGGACTGTCTCTGCAGGGTTCTCAAACTTGCCCCTTAACTTACGGTACATATGTATGGACAGGCCCTGGACATACTATGTCCTGTGGGGCCAATGGGCGAGATGTCAGGTCTGCACTTTTAACTGGGAACCAGGCTGGTGTCCTTGGATTACTCCAATCTCTGAGAATGCCTATCTTACGGAACCCAGTGTACAACAGTTGCCCGTATTAGTCATCAGTTAGTAGGCGAGACATCGGGTCTACACCCACATTACCTCTGCCCTCTCTTTCAACTGCTTCAGAGATTATGGGTATGGGTTCAAACGGCACAGGAAGGACATGTCCCTGATTAGTGGTATGTGGACACACATTGCAGGAACGCACAAAACTATCTATGTCTCGTCCCATCCCTGGCCAGAAAAAGTCAGCTCGGATACGGCCCTCGGTCTTCCTTTTGCTCATGTGACCTCCTGAGGCTGAACAATAACCCCATTCTAACACTGCTAGGCGGTACTTAGCGGGAATGACAAACTGCAGTCGAACCTCGCCCTGGGGTGTTCGTGACTCACGGTACAGCCGTCCTTGTTTGCGAAGGAACTTGGCTTGACCTCCCCGTGAATACTTTATCACTCTACCCTTTTGCTTCTTTCGCACGGCAGCAAGTGTCGGGTCAGAATGTTGTTCTTGAACAACAACTTGGCTACACATCAGATCTTGCGGTGATTCAATGGTCACCGGGGTGACACAGTTTGGAGCCTCAGCCATGGCTCGTGTTACTGCAGCCAAAGTCTGAGTAGCATCATCTTCAGTGCAACTATACTTGGCACCGGGAATATTGCCTATGATAAGGTCAAATAAAGGTTCTAGCATGACAACTGCAAGTGTTGTACCAGTGTAAAATGGAAATGCCACCTGGATACGTGCCTCAGGGAACAATCTCACTGATCCATCTATAAGGTTAGCTTGGATCTGTCGACCTGTGTACTGCTCAGGCCAAACTAGACTCTGCCTGACAGAGCAACCTGAGGACCCGTTGTCTCTCAGGACATTCACAGGAATGTCTCCCACAAACCCTGGCTGAACAAGGAAGGTACTGTCACCTGTGGGAGGGCCTGTGGAGGAAGCAGCTACCCACTGATTAGGCTGCTGAATAAATGATGCAGCAAGCATGGTGCCCTGTGAACTAGATACCTGAGGGGTCGTACTCATTGCCTGGGGAGATGGAACATTGGCCATCTGTGGAGGGGGGTTCACTGTCGCTGTGGGACTAGAGAACTGTGGGGAAGTACCCATACTGGTAGGGACGTGACCACCATGCTGCTGCTGAGGAATGAAGGCTGTGTTCACCTCCTTCCTCCTATTCACTTGAGCTGGTGGTGAAAAGGACAGTCTCGACGGTTGGTTGCGTGGCTGATACTGCTGCTGGTTAGGGTACTTGTTGTACCGCTTCCAGTCAGGCTTCTGAGTGTTTTGCCCCTGGTCCTTCTTCTGCGGTTTTGGACCTTGGCCATTATTCTGAGAACGGCCTTGTTGCTGGGGTTCAGTCTGAGACGATTTCCCAGATTTTTCAGGTTTCCTGTTCCAGGTATGCTGCTTGCGAGTTTGATACCCGTATGCAGTGAAGAATGCTTCAGCCTTCTTCTCCATTTGGCTGGCATCTCTTACCTGGCAGATCTTAAGCTGAGCCATAAGTTCAGTAGGCCACAACTTTTCCAGCTGCGTGTGCAGCATAAGGTCAATTATCCCCTCACGCTTGGAAGGAGTTTCATTTTTCTCCATCCACTCATCTAAGTAAGCAGTAAGCTGGTCAAGAAACTGAACGGCAGTCTCTTTATCCTGTAAACACGCCCTCATGAACTAACTCTTGGCGTCATCAACTGTGAGGCCGTACGCTTTGACGAGTGCGGCCTTCATCATCTCATACGTGAGATTGTGTCCACGAATTCTGTTGAGCTTGGGCCAGCTGCACCAGATGTGTCTGAAGCCAAGGAATCTCGCTTGAGCTTCAACATTTCAATTTCATGTGCTTCTTGCTCGGCACGTTCGTGTTCTTGTTGTTCTCGCTCATTTTCTAACTCGAGTTCGCATTGTTTCCGCTCGTGTTTGCACTCCTTTTTGCGTTCCTCATGCTGAATTAGACGCTCTTCACGAGCATCATTCTCGCGTTGCTGTTCATAATTAAACCGAGAGAGGACAAAGTCCTTAATTTCAGTTGGGTCTGTAAGACCCATATCTTTGGCTTCCTGTACATAGATGCTGGTGTACATGATGCTAACTCAATCTAAGTAAACTAGCGACTCAGTACTGACTGCAATTTTTTCAGAGAAAGATGCCAATAATCAAGAATAAAAAATATAAGCACAGGTTAGTGGTGACCAGTTTTATCTAATTAAATTGGTAAAGAAAGAAAATTAAACAAACAATTGACTGTGAAAACTATTACGTAAATTAATAGAACTGAATCAATAATCACTAGTAAGATAGTGCCTATAGACTTTAATGATAACTACCTAAGTATGAGTGAGTGAGTATTATCTCATGAATAACTTTAGAGATAGGAGTTAATATCCTGGAATGAGGTCGCCAAATGTCACGGGTTTTTTAAAAGTATAAGTAATAATAAAGGATAATTTTCAATAATACTGAGAACAGGACAATGAATTGTCTTGTGAAAATCAACCAATGATTACTTTATGCCAGCTTACTTCGCCGATTCTCTAAGGACGAGAATTTATGAACTTTCTCAACAGAACACAGCAGAGACTAATTCCTCACAATTGCTGTTTGTTAGTACTGTTAGCCTCTGGAGAAAGTGACTTCACCCCTGACAATCAATAACTAATGCTATTAATGATAACAGGTTCTTGCTGATGCATTAACTCCTGGTTCCACAACAGATTTTAGGCATAATACAAAAGGACTGGCCTAAGTACCAGTTACGAATAGCAAAGCGTTTATGGAAACTAGGAGCTATAAGTGAAATAAGCTTAATATGGAAAATAAAACACGAGTTTACATTACATTAAGCTCAAGAAAAGGAACTGTTAATTTATTGATTATAATAAAATAAATTAACATTACGTGAGTCTTAAGATGAATTCAAATAAGGAGATCGCACTCACTCGCTCACTCAAAAGCTAACCCTTAAACCTAGGAAAAAACGAAAAGAAATACTGGTCAGAAAAGTGGACAAAGCAGATGACTGGCTGTCGTTACTGAGGAAGGACACTGCACACGCTGAGTCTCTCGCCAATCACACAAGGTGGAAATTCAGGAACTGGACAACGGCGGCACTGCTACGCACTGGGCCCAACCTGCTTTCACGGCGCTCAAATCTTGACTGACTTCAAATCGTGGGAAAGAGGCGAGTGTCCAGACGCATTGCTAACGGCTAGAATGAGCGAAACACGCCCATAATAAATAGCTCAGCAGAAGTGCTAATGTCTCGCACAAAGACGATCATTTATGACACAGTGAAAAATTGTTCTGAAAACACTCCGGACTGGGTGAATATGTAGTGGTTAAACTGAACGATAAACACTGGGATTCCACTAGAGTTCGCGGTTTCCCACCAAAGTTGATGTCACGAGCCGACTCGTGACATAATGGTTCTATAATACATATGTGGATGGACTGGAGTCATGTGAGATGTCTAACCAAGTGTTGTAGAGATGGAAGCCAAGTTAGTGTTGAATGTTTAAGGGAAAGAAATCTGATGCTTGCAGATAATAATGTTCCTTGCGAATATTGAATGAAATCTTCACAGCAAAGCGTTAGGCCTGTATTCAGGTCAGTTAAGGAAGCTCCCTGACACCTTTTTCTATCTGATTTGTTTTGCTTAGTACACCTTACTGTCCTCATTTGTGTTAGTAAAATGCTTCTCACTGTGCATAAATAACGTGCAGTAGGATATTAACGAGCTATATCTAAAACTAAATTGCTGAGGATGATGTGTTAGGAAGCCACCTTAACCGACGAGAATACGGGCATTAGCCCCATCACTCCGATGATGTATTTCACATTCTGTTCTTGCTACTGACATTTTTCTTCAGCTGGGAGAAAGTTATCAAACTAGGAAGATGAGATGTATACCCTTCATTTACCTCTTACAAACCCAGAGGCCAGAGGTCTGTCCCGTGTTCAGTGAAATCATCTCACAACAGCAAGGATAAAATCGGGTAATAAGTCATCGGGCTGAAGAGGATCAAGTACATCTAAATAAATTCTGATAAATTTATTGATGAGAAACAAGGCAACATAAACTGTTATATAGGCTACTGTTGATTTGACACAGACATAATTAAAGGGTCTTGTAAGTTATTTTGCTTCCAAAGAAGGCAGAACCATAAGCTGGTAACCAGCATAGTTGCAAAAAGTAAATAAATTAATAAGAAAAAAGATACATTCCGTTCGATATGCCCGGATAAATTGCTGTTTGAAAAGCGATGGTATCAAGCAGAGAGAAATACAAAGTGTGGAATATAGATCTAGAGTTGTCCAGTGGCATAGATGAAGGTGTGAGAAAATCGGTTTATTCTTGAATTAACAAGCTGGACAAAAAGGTGTGAGAATGTGCTGCCAGATCGCTGGTACGTGCCCGCCGTAATGGAGCAAGAATGCACGGATACAGTTTTGTAGGTCAGTGACCATTGACGTTGCGAAAGTAAAAGGATAAAGATGCAACACTGTGGTGAACAGAGACATATCTGCCCCATGCCTCAAGGTTCTCTCCATGGATCATTTTTCCCCAAGGGAAAGCACGTAATTCCCACAGAGATCTAGTTTCTCCCATGGGCATAAGATCCTCCTGGACCCATTTCTCCTGGACAGACTCCATGGACCTATTCTCTGCCATGGACCAATTCTCCGCCTTGGACATATTTTAACCATTTGAGCCTATTTTCCACTTGGTCAGGTTGATGATAATGATGATGATGAGGAGGAGGAATCTGCAAGTTTCCTGAGAGTGGATGGAAAAATCTTACAGCCAATACGTCAAAGAGGAAAGAAGTGGTAGACATTTGTCATACAGTGTAGTGTCTCAAGTTAAAGATGAACCACTATGCAAGCATCTGTTTGTTTGTGGAGAAAACTTTCTTGAGTTAATTTTTATCGTCCAGTATATGTACAATATTTTCTACATAATGCTCCTGGTGACTGAGAGGGTTGTCTTGTGGATGATGGACTGCAGTAGAAGGACGCCTGACCGCAGTCAATGGCTTCATGTTGAAATGAATAAGTTAATCCTCCCACAGATGCATTCTATATAATGCACATAAGAACCGTGCATGAATTCCTTTCATTCGTTTAAGTGAAGGCAGAGAGTATAATAAAGAATCGTAATGCCAGGCATGCAAGATCCTCACATATAGTAGGCTATGAATTATGCAGTTCAAAACAATGCTTCCTGCTTTGCAAGTTATTTATTATATACCCCCCCCCTCTCTCTTTCCACACACACACACACACACACATAACATATATATATTCACAATAAGGTTTCATATCTAGTAAACACAAGCATGCCTATGGTTTGATGTTCATTACAAAAATCATATCATAAAGCCCAATATTTTCAAGAGACACAGGGCTATGTTAGAGAGAGAGAGAAAAAAATAAAACTGGGAGAAAAGCTTGGGTGAGCGTTATGCAAATGCTATGGATGCAATCCGCCTTCTTACGTGCAAGCAGCTTCATCTCCAACTTTTGCGAGAAATAGTTTCACATGAGTCAGCCATTGTCTTCTTTTGTTTTTCCTTTTCTGGTTCTCTTTCTAAATATTGGAAGTATATTATCTTGCATGACGGTGTGGCTGGCGGTTACTGAAGTCTTAACCTCTTGAATCATATGTAATTATTACATTAGGGTGTGTCATTTTGGTGGGTAACATTAACATTTGCATAATTTCAAGAACCATTAGTGATAAAATGTTGCCTTTTTGTACTGGGAATTCAATTCAGTCTACAAAATTTCTTCACACGTCCAGTGCCAGTGTCCTTAGAAGTGGTGGGCGGGCGAAACGAGAGAGAGAGAGAGAGAGAGAGAGAGAGAGAGAGAGAGATAACTTATCCCATCATGGAGGTACAAGTTTGGTTGCCTTTGACAGCACCAGCATAAGTTTGGAACCAAAGGAAGGCGAAGGGTATTATGAGAAGTCCATGTAGGGATATGAAAAGGAAGAATATTGCCCGCAAAAAATATTATAAATTAATGGCGTAACAAACGGTGTAAAACTAAAGATGATGTGAAAGATAAACCAAATACGATGACAAGAACAATGACGAGAGACATCGCAACTCTAAGGAAGGCACTGGTGAGAAATAGTCAACCCCTGGAGTCCGATGATCCATTTTCGTTTTTAGTCTTGCTTTCTCTAGATGATATTTATTAAACCTTTGAAGAACTTTTCTAACTGAAGTGGCTCCATATACATTTCACCAACTTTGGGTTCACCCAGAGCTGAATAAAGTCTTCTAAACCTGAACACAATGGAAAATGCGTCATCATATCGAGAAGGTTAATGTAGGGCAGTTCCAAAGACAGCTGTACAAGCATCCATTGTCTGTCGTATTGTTCTGTAAGGTGTGACATCAACAGTGATCTACAATCATGTCTGTCTCTTCTCAGTAAGCACCCGTCATATCACGACACATTTTACTCTCCTACCTTGTTCTTGTCATTCTTGGTGTAATTTAATTCCTTATATACTGTATTTGTAAGCAATTCACTCTTCTTCCTAGTTCATCTGCGGGTAGCTGCTTTTTGGTCCTCATTACATTTTTTATACACTCTGTTAGTAAGGTGTTACTCATCATGTGACGCAGAGAGCTTAGTTTGATAATGTAACCTGGAGGCAGGAAACTTAGGAAGATAAACGGTTGTCTTTAAACTCATCACTACGGGGGATCTTGCTTAAATGACCTCCGATCACTGACCTCAAACCTCCGACCAGTGACCTCAAATAACCTAGGAGGTCAACTTCATATACCCTATGTCCGAACTGGAGGTCAAGTGAGTCTCCATGCCAAAAAATGGACTGCTGGGTCCAGTCGTTTGAGTGTGTTTTACCAGTGACCTCAAAGGACCTCCGACTGGTGACCTAAAATGACCACAAAGATCAACCTCACATAGCCTATGTCCAAACTGCAGGCCATGTGCATCTCCTCGCCGAAAATTGGGCTGCAGGGGTCCTCGATCTTGCCAAGACCAAAAAGGCTAATACTCTATTGGCAACCTCAAATGACCCACATCTGGAGTTTGATCCCCTTAAAACCAACCTTGGATCAACCAAGACCTGGAGGTCTCTGGCCCTTGGTTTGGGCGTGATCTAAGGATAAACAAACAAAGAAACAAACATACAAACATCGTGACTCTTATATATATATATATATATATATATATATATATATATATATATATATATATATATATATCAGTTATACATTTGGCGTGCGACAAGGCTGTGCGATGTCCCAGTGGTTGTTCAATATATATATATATATATATATATATATATATATATATATATATATATATATATATATATATATATATATATATATATATATATATATATATATATATATATACTGTATATGGATGGGGTGATGAGAGAAGTAAAAAACACGAGTAATGGAGAGAGGGATGGTGTTGGTAATGGATGTATAGAATATAATGATGGTAATCGAGAGCTAAGGTGACTCCCAGTGTGATGTGACAGTGAATGAAGGGAGACTTGAATTGGTGAGAGTTCAAATATCTGGGTTCAGTGACAGAAAAGAGAGGAAAATATGCAGAAGAAGTGGAAAGTAAAGTGACACAAGGAAGAAAGTAGCAGGTGCTATGAAGGCCTTGATAAGAAACAGAGCCTTGAGTGTTGCAGCTGCATGAGGCTTGCGTGAACGAGTGTTAGTGCCAACTTTAACGTATGGATATGAGACTACAGTATGGTGTGGAATGAAAATGAAAAAAAAAAAAAAATCATAGAAAAGATCTAAAACATGAAAAATATTTGTTATATAATTACGTATCCATTATATTTTAACATACATAGCTAATGTACTATAATCCTTGGTGTGTGTGTGTGTGTGTGTGTGTGTGTGTGTGTGTGTGTGTGTGTGTGTGTGTGTGTGTGTGTCCAGTAATATAAGAAGTAGTTTCAAGAAATTTCCAGGTTGGTTGAAACTGGATCCCAGGTCTCCATCTTCAGCTTCACGTCGAATGACTTTTACGTAAGGGATGATTTGGCCTGTAATAAATGTCTCCATTGGTCTTACAGTAAGCTCACGTAGAAAAGACGGTGGGGCATTGCCGTGGAGTTCGTCTTTGCAGAGAGCATGAGAGAGTGTGAAGGAGAGAGAGGTGGGGGTTGGGAGGGTTTACAGCAACACTCCGATGTTTGTTACTACGTTGATGTTATGAACAGAATTCTATTCAGTAGAAATTGGTGGAAGGAGTGGTGGTGTTGATGGTGGTAGTGGTAGCTGTGTTGATGGTGGTGGTGGTGATGGTAACTGCGATGTTGACAGTGGTGACGGTAGCTGTGGTGATGTTGACGGAGGTGGAAGATGTGATGGTGATGTTGATCGTAATGATAGTCGTGATGATGATTATGGTGGTGGTAGTAGCTGTAATGGCGATGGTGGAAGTGGTAGCTGTGATGGTGGTGGTAGTGACGGCTGCGATGGTATAAGTAGTAGCCGTGGTGGTGGCGGTGGTGGTGGTGGTGATAGTTGTGATGGCAGTAGTAGTAGTAGTAGCTGTGATGGATGTCATGGTTGTGGTGGTGGAGGTGGTGGTGGCTGTGTAGCTGTGATGATGATGGTGGTGTCAGTAGCTGTTCAGAAACTGCTTTCATTTTGCAGTGCTTAAACGCAGTGCATGGTTTAGAGACAGTTCAATTATTCAACAAGTGCCGTGAGGCTTGGTAGGGCAGTGAAGCTATTGTACTATTCCATTATTATACTAAGACTTAAATTACAGTACTAACCAAGTAAAGATTTATATTCAATAAATTTAAGTTTAGCTAACGTTTATATGGAAAGTTCATTTATTACAATGAGACACTTGATGCTAATTAATGTTTCCAGTTGCTGACTGAGACTCCTGTAGTTGAATTGAGGTGTCCAAAATATACAGGCCTCGAAATGAGGCTAAATGAGAGAGAGAGAGAGAGAGAGAGAGAAAGAAAGAAAGAGAGAGAGAGAATTTGAAAGAGAACAAAAATATAATAGGAAATACAAAAAACATGTATATTGAGAAGACATAAAAACGTTCCATTGTTTAAAATAACAACACAGGATCCCATGCCATGACATTTGTTTTTTGCGAGGAAGAAGGAACCAAAGGCCATAAGCCGGCAGTAACAGTTCCCTCCAAGAGAAAAACAAAATACAATAGAGAGCCAAATTCATGATCCGATCATTTCGAGATACCTAGACACACTGCGTTTGAAAGACTGGAGATCATAGGCAGCAGGAAATATAGACAGAGGGAGACAGTTCCAGAGTTGAACTGTTGCATAAATGAAGGACTGGGAGTAACGGTTAACTCTTGCATTAGAGAGTTGGACAGAAAAGCGATGAGAATTTGCTGCTAGACGGGTGCTACGCGCCCGTCGTCGAGGTGGAGAAATGCATGCAAACAGTTCAGAGGAGCAGTGATCATTAAAGTGGCGATAGAAAAGAGATAAAGATGCAACAATGCGGCGAAGAGACAGAGGTTGAAGGGAGTCAGTAAGAGGAGAAGAATTAATGAGACGAAAAGCCTTTGACTCCACCCTATTCAGAAGAGCTGTATGTGGAGAGCCTTCCCACACATGAGATTTGTACTCCACACAGGGGCAGATAAAACCCCTGTATACAGTCAACAATTGTGCAGGAGTAAGGAAAGAACGGAGTCGGCTTAGCATACCCAATCTCTTGGAAGCAGATTTTACAAGAGATGTAATATGATCTTTCCAAGATAAGTCCCGAGTCAATGAAACCCCAAACATGTTAAGGATGATGCAGGATTAAGCTGAATATTATTAAACATTAGTGGGTATACCTGTGGAAGATTTTGTTGGGTTGATAGGTGTAAGAACTGAGTCTTAGATGCATTAAAAACAACCAGATTATTTTTACCCCAGTCAGAGATACGAGCCAAGTCAGACATTAGGTGTGGCATAGCCTCATCCCATGTTTGCTGAAGTAACTGCTGAGATGGGCGTTGTGGGAACCGAATGGAAAGGTGAAGGGTGGTGTCATCAGCATATGAGTGGATAGGGTTATATGTACAGCTTAGAAGGTCCTTGATGAATAAAAGGAAGAGAGTTGGTGATAGGACAGAGCCCTGAGGAACACCACTGTTGATAGATCTAGAAGAACGATGGCCGTCTACAACAGCGGCTATAGAACGACCAGAAAGGAAGCTAGCGATGAAGGCACAGATAGAAGGATAGAAATCGTAAGATGGCAGTTTTGAAATTAAAGATTTACGCCAGACTCGATCAAAAGCCTTTGAGATGTCAAGTGCAATGGCAAAGCTTTCGCTAAAGTCCCGAAAGGAGGATTACAAGGAGTCTGAAAGGTAGGTGAGAAGATAGTCAGTGGAGCATCCCTGACGGAATCTGTACTGATGATC
Organism: Coenobita brevimanus; assembly: GCF_032717465.1. Classification (NCBI taxonomy): domain Eukaryota; kingdom Metazoa; phylum Arthropoda; class Malacostraca; order Decapoda; family Coenobitidae; genus Coenobita; species Coenobita brevimanus. Next base: position 6,564,307 of record NC_137042.1, read on the forward strand.
CGAAAGAAGGTTGTGATAGGAAAGATGCCTTAAAATTTTTGTATTGAGGATTGACTCAAAAACTTTTGAAATACAGGACGTTAAAACAATTGAACGATAGTTGGAGGGTTGGGAGTGGTCACCCTTCTTTGGGACTGGCTGAATGAGAACAAACTTTCAGCAAGAAGGAAAGGTACAAGTTGAGAGACAAAGGCGAAAGAGTTTGCCTAGGTAGGGTGTAAGCACAGAAGCACAGTTCTTGAGAACAATAGGAGGAACCCCACCAGGCCCTTATGCCTTGTTAGTATTAAGGCAAGTGATGGCAGAAAATACATCAACTGAAGAAATTTTAATGTCAGCCATGAGGATGTCAGAGAGGGGAAGTGATGGAGGAACAGCACCGGAATCATCTAAGAAGGAATTGGAGGAGAAAGTCTGTGTGAAGAGATCTGCTTTATCAGTAGAAGAAATAGCTACAGAACCATCAGAGTAGAAAAGAGGAGAGAAGGATGATGAGGTAAAGTTGATAGAAAGGTTTTTGGCAAGGTGCCAGAAGAAGCAGGAAGAATTCGAGTTGGAGAGTTGAGAGCATTTAGTACGGATGAAATTATTTTAGGAGAGTGAAGAACAGACTTAGCACAATTCTGAGCAGAAACGTAAAGATGATGTGATTCAGGGGTGGGTTGGCTCCGGTACCTTTTGTAGGCCCTCTCCTTGTTGTGGACAGCATTAGAACAAGCGTGATTAAACCAAGGCTTTCTTGCGTTAGACAAAGGATACGAGAAAGAAATATATGCTTCCATGCCCGAGAGAATAACCTCCGTAATGCGCAAGGCACACTCAGAAGGCTCCCAGCCATGGAAGCAATAATCATTCCAGGGAAAATCAAAGAAGTACTGCCTGAGGGCCTCCCAGTGCCACAGACGATGTTTCCCTGGAGGGTCCACAGGCCATACCGGAGCAATAGGACAGGTTAAGGTGATAAGGTTGTGATCGGAGGAGCCCAACGGAGAGAAAAGATTAACAGTGTAAGCAGAAGGATTAGTTGTAAGGAAGAGGTCAAGTATGTTGGAGCTCTCTCCAAGACGGTCTGGGATACGGGTAGGGTGCTGTACAAGCTGCTCTAGGTCATTAAGGATAGAAAAGATGTAGGCTTGTTCACCAGGTGGATCAGTGAAAGGAGAGGAGAGCCAAAGGTGGTGGTGAACATTGAAATCTCCTAAAATGGAGATTTCAGAGAAAGGAGAAATGGATTGAATGTGTTCCACTGTAGAAGTTAGATAGGCGAAGAATTTTTGAGAGTCAGTAGAATTTGGCTATAAGTAAATAGCACAGATATATTTAGTCTTGAATTTGGCTCTCTCTTGTATTTTGTTTTTCTCTGGGAAGGAACAGTTTTGCAGGCTCACTGCCTTTGGTTCCTTCTTCCCCACATAAAAAAAAAAAAAGAAAAAAAGGTGGAGAATGACAGGAAAGCCGAAGCCAGAGTGTAGAATTCAGAAGAATCGAGTTCAGGAACACAAGAGCAAGATAAGCCGATGCGTACACATACACAACAGCCACCTTTGGCTTTGAAATGAGTATAGAGAAAGTAGGAGGATACAGAAAAGGGTTTGCTGTCAGTTGCCTCAGACAGCTGAGTCTCAGTTAGAAAGAGAAGGTGAGGTTTAGAGGAGGAGAGGTGGTGCTCAACAGAGCGAAAGTTAGAGGAAAGGCCGCGAATGTTGCAGAAATGAAGAAGAAGTGAGTCAGACAGTGGCTCCAGGCAGCTCAAGTCGTCACCGGGAGAGGGGAGGAAGGTGGGGGTATTTATGTTCCTCCCCCGAGGACTTCGAGGCTGAGTGTTGAGACACTATGATTTTTTTTTTTTTTTTGGAAAAGGAAGTGTAGTGTGTACTGTGCATGTAGTTTGGTGTAGATAGTTAGAGAAATTTGTATTGGAGAGCATGCTGGCCTACTCTCTGTGTATCTGAGACACTGAAAAAGTTCAGCAAAGGGGGATGGTCAGGAACTATTTCCGAGGGCTGATGAAACGGGAGCTCCAGCACTCCCTGTCATCAGATTTCCATCCACCTCGGGAGTACTGCCCTGCTCGACTGGTGCTACAGTCTACTACTAAGTACTCTGGATACAAAAACTCAGATGCTCTCTTTATATAACCACTCATCCAGACATTTTTTTTTTTTAAGCGTTTATTGTAGTCTCAGGTACAATAAAAGGGCATTCAGTAACTGTTGGACTGACACTCGGTTGTTTTTCTTACTGTGGAAAAAACAAAATAAATAAATCCATAAGTCTTGATCAGCATTCTGCTGCCACACTAAACTCTGAATATGGTAATGTGCTCGTCTTGGTGAACAGTTTGGAATGCCCCACCCTGGCCACTGTCCCCTGCACTCTCCCACCCTGGCCACTGTCCCCTGCACTCTCCCACCCTGGCCACTGTCCCCTGCACTCTCCCACCCTGGCCACTGTCCCCTGCACTCTCCCACCCTGGCCACTGTCCCTTGCACTCTCCCACCCTGGCCACTGTCCCTTGCACTCTCCCACCCTGGCCACTGTCCCTTGCACTCTCCCACCCTGGCCACTGTCCCTTGCACTCTCCCACCCTGGCCACTGTCCCTTGCACTCTCCCACCCTGGCCACTGTCCCCTGCACTCTCCCACCCTGGCCACTGTCCCCTGCACTCTCCCACCCTGGCCACTGTCCCCTGCACTCTCCCACCCTGGCCACTGTCCCTTGCACTCTCCCACCCTGGCCACTGTCTCTTGCACCCCCCCACCCTGGCCACTGTCCCCTGCACTCTCCTGTCAAGACCATAGTGTTGTGTCGCCAGTGCGAAATTAGCGTATATATTGGTTTGGATCCCAGTGCGTTCCCTGGCTTTCAGTCTGAAACCTTCCCATGCATAAACCTACAGCTGCAGAAACTACAATCATCACCATCTTTGTCGCCAGTCGTGCAGTAATTTTGTTCTTCTTGCACTCAACGGCCATTTATAAGTGAAGTAATATCACACAGTGTATGAGGGGCTTGGAAACAATCATCAGTCGTTAGATAATATAGCGAGTAAAAGAAATTGTGTTCAGTGGGGGGTAGAAGGTGGATGCTTGACAGAAGGAAATAGGAAATGAGTCGAGGTGCAGGAACGACGTGAGAAAAATTAAGGTAGAATGGGAAAACTTCGTAAATATTGAAAATAAAAATGATGACATTTACCTGATAGTCAAAGGCAAATGTCTAAAAAATATTGTTAAAAAAACAATAACGAAGAAAGAACGTAAGAAGACATTTTTTCGGCACTTGGTCAAACTAACTTTCTTACCTTTCTATTATTTCAGCATTTTCCTTGATTCGTAATGTCTTCTCATTTTTTTTTTCTTTGCAAGAATCACTAATTCACCATGCTCTTATGTTCCTCTCGTCAGTTTTTACCTTGTTTATCTTAAATAAATACAATTTTCTTTCAGTACTTACTTCCTTTCCTTTAAGTGCTGCCTTTTTCACTCTTTGACATAAATAGTACTTAAAAATCCTGTAATATTCAGTTTGAGTCCATGTTTCAATTCTCAGCAGCCTGTGGTAATTGTTCATCCTGTCCTGTAAGAGTCCACTGCCTTTTCTGCCAACACATGTCACAAATAATAAGTGCAAAAAACACTGACTATATAATCTTATGCTTGATGTTACATATCACTGAGTAATAACTTTCATTTTTGTGTGTCTTTTGAGAACAATACTTTTCCAGATATTTTTAAAGATATGCAAGCTTCTCCAGCTTTCAGTTCCCTTCTGTATTCTTTCTGTCCATAACGAGATATTTATGTGGAACAGAACAGAAAAAAAAAAGTGCAGGGAAATATTATCAACCTTAAAAAGAAAAACTCTTCTGCATTCAGCAACTACAAACTTTATGTGAGTAGAGTAGGGAATATAGAATTATGATTCACCACCTATCCAAAATGCTCTTGTGTGTGTGTGTGTGTGTGTGTGTGTGTGTGTGTGTGTGTGTGTGTGTGTGTGTGTGTGTGTGTGTGTGTGTGTGTGTTTATCTTTTCTTTCTGCATTATTTTCCATTACTACATAATTACATATCACTTTCTCTCTCTCTCTCTCTCTCTCTCTCTCTCTCTCTCTCTCTCTCTCTCTCTCTCTCTCTCTCTCTCTCTCTCTCTCTCTCTATATATATATATATATATATATATATATATATATATATATATATATATATATATATATATATATCTTCCTCTTGGGAACCTTAATCTTGTCAGGAAAAGTAGTACCAACGTTGTGATGTACAGCACCTTTATTAATCCAAACGTATCGGAGACTCAATCTCCATCATCAGTGGATCTAAAAGTTTAAAAGACAACAATCATCGGTCAATGTTAGGAGAAATATAAAACCTGTGTACAAATCATAAACTTACATGAAAAAGAAAAAAAAAAAAAGGTAATCGATATTTAAAGGGTTAAAGTATAAAAGTAGTATGTTTAATCCTTGCAAAATCCGAAGATCAGGACAAAGGCTAACTATGCTAAACATATATATTTAAAAATGAAAGTAAAAGAGTAGGAGTTGACCTGTTAAAAGTAGTTACTGCGTGAATAGTTGGGCAGCGCCAGTCGAGTTATTGAGACTGGGTCGTATTTTATGAAGCAGGATGGATTCGGCAGTGAAGGTTACATTTCTTTAAAACTGAACATAATCTCTCAAAAGGTAAAAAGAATTTAACATAGTTTAAACGAACAGGAGGGAGAGCAAAATCCAAGCCTAACGACAAAACATTCTTCTCTTCCTTAGTCAAAGACCTTGAAGAGAGGTTAACCATGACTTTATCTATATCATCTGAACTATTGATGTCAATTCCTAACCCCCTAAGCTTACGTGAATGTGTAGCTACAACCTTATTGATATTTTTCTCCACAAAATATTCAATGATGACACTGAGACTTTTGAAATCAAAATATGAAACAAGGTTTTTTAGCTTATATTTTGATGCATCAATTTCTCTATTAAGTTTCAGCAGTTTGTTCTTCTGCTTCCTTATTTCAACATCCAAAAGGTGAAAGAGCCAAGATCTATATGTTGATGTGGCATAAAACCTTGAATCATGTAATTTAAATCTAATGAAATTAAGCACTTGGTCATAATCCCTACATGTCCTTCAAAAAATGAGGTCCCTTTCCACTTTCTTGGCCTTCAATGCTGTCTTCTCAGTACTCCTATAGCATCGCAGTGTGGGTTGGCAATATCTTGTTAATATAATATCCGCAATAGATCTTCCTCTTGGGAACCTTAGTCTAGTCAGGAAAAGTAGTACCAACGTTGTGATGTACAGCATCTTTATTAATCCAAACGTTTCGGAGACACAATCTCCATCATCAGTGGATCTAAAAGTTTAAAAGACGACAATCATCGATCAATGTCAGGAGAAATATAAACTCTGTGTACAAATCATAAACTTACATAAAAAAAAGAGGAACTAAGGTTCCCAAGAGGAAGACCTATTGCGGATATTTTATTAACAAGATATGGCCAACCCACACTGCTATGCTATAGGAGCACTGAGAAGACAGCATTCAAGGTCAAGAAAGTGGAAAGGGACCTCATTTTTAAAGGACATGTAGGGATTATGGCCAAATGCCTAATTTCATTAGGTTTTATGCCACATCAACATATAGATCTTGGCTCTTTCACCTTTTGGATGTTGAAATAAGGAAGCAGAAGAACAAACTGCTGAAACCTAATAGAGAAATTGGTGCATCAAAATATAAGCTAAAAAACCTTGTTTCATATTTTGATTTCAAAAGTCTCAGTGTCATCATTGAATATTTTGTGGAGAAAAATATCAATAAGGTTGTAGCTACACATTCACGTAAGCTTAGGGGGTTAGGAATTGACATCAATAGTTCAGTTGATATAGATAAAGTCATGGTTAACCTCTTTTCAAGGTCTTTGACTAAGGAAGAGAGGGATGTTTTGTCGTTAGGCTTGGATTTTGCTCTCCCTCCTGTTCGTTTAAACTATGTTAAATTCTTTTTACCTTTTGAGAGATTATGTTCAGTTTTAAAGAAATGTAACCTTCACTGCCGAATCCATCCTGCTTCATAAAATACGACCCAGTCTCAATAACTCGACTGGCGCTACCCAACTATTCACGCAGTAACTACTTTTAACAGGTCAACTCCTACTCTTTTTCTTTCATTTTTAAATATATATGTTTAGCATAGTTAGCCTTTGTCCTGATCTTCAGATTTTGCAAGGATTAAACATACTACTTTTATCATTTAACCCTTTTTATATCGTTTCCCTCTTTTTTTTTTTTTCTTTTTTATGTAAGTTTATGATTTGTACACAGGTTTTATATTTCTCCTGACATTGACCGATGATTGTTGTCTTTTAAACTTTTAGATCCACTGATGATGGAGATTGTGTCTCCGAAACGTTTGGATTAATAAAGATGCTGTACATCACAACGTTGGTACTACTTTTCCTGACAAAATATATATATATATATATATATATATATATATATATATATATATATATATATATGAGAGTGTATGGATTAGGTTCCTCAATGATGGTGTGGGTAAGATTGAAAGTCCGACTACAAATGTGGGCGAGTGTGTCTGTGTGTGTTTGTAAATATATATATGTGAGTGTATGGATCAGGTGGCTCAAGGATTGTGTGGATAAGATTGGAAGTAGGACTACAAATGTGGACGAGTGTGTGTGTGTGTGTGTGTGTGTGTGTGTGTGTGTGTGTGTGTGTGTGTGTGTGTGTGTGTGTGTTAGCGCCAAAGCAATATCATGCAAGTAGAGTGAAAGAGGAGTTTTGAACAAATGTGGAAGCTTGCAGGGAAAAGTTTGAATGGAATGAAAGTTTTTTTTTTTTTTTTTTTTTTTTTTAATGGGAATATGAATGGAAAAGTAGGAGATATGAAGGTTGATGCAGTTGTTGGTGAGTGTGATGTGCCTGCAGAAATAGTTGAGAATGGCTGTGCTATAGTGGACATTTGTACGGGGAGGGGGTTGGTGATAGCCATTACCCTATTTAGGCATGATCCACAGGAATACGTTGGGAGTCATGAGAAGGGTGGATGGAGAACTGAATGAACGGAAGGCAATGATTGATTATGTGTGTGTGGATGACAGAATGAGAAGGTGAGTAATGGACGCAAGAGCATACAGAGGTTGTGGGAGTGGACTTTCTGACCACCATGTTGTGGTGGTAAAAGTCAAGGTGCAGGTGCAATGGAGGAATAGAAGGAGGGAAGGACAGGAGGAAGTAGTCCATACAAGGAGGGAAAAAGGGTTGCAAGTGGATGAGGGAAAGGCAGAATATAAGAGAGAAGTGGAAGACCGATTGAATAAGAGTGATTTGGAGCAGATGGGGAAGGTGGAAGGGGTGTGCAAGATATTCACAGAAAAAGTATGTGCAGCATGTGAGGTGGTGTGTGGGGTGAAGAGAAGGTGAAAGGGGGTACAAGGAATAGCATGGTGGAATGAAGAGGTGAGACAAGCTGTGGCACAAAAGAAGAAAGCATAGAGTGAGTGGATGGGAAGCTGGGTCGTGGAGGAAGTTTAGAGAAGGAAGAGAGCGTTATATGTAGGGAGGAAGAGAGAGGTGAAAAAATTTGTAAGAGTAAGAAGAGAGTGGATGAGCACTTGGAAGTGTAAAGTGGAGGGAATGTAAGAACATGTTGTGGAAGGAAGAAAGGAGAGTAAGACAGGGTGATAAAGAAGTTAGTCGGGGAGTGAAAGATAATAATGGTAGATTGCTAATGGAGAGGGGACAGAAAGTGAGCAGATGGAGAGAACACTACAGAGGTATTACTTGGAGAAGAAAAGCGAAGTTTTAGGAAGTGAAGAGGTTGCTTAGATCCGATATTCATCCATAGGTCTTTAGTGGAAAAGTTCCCATAGAAGGGAAAGTTGTATGCAGCCTTCATGGATTTGGAGAAAGCATATGACAGGGTGGATAGACAAGGAATGTGGAAAATATTAAGAATGTATGGAGTAAGTGGGGAGTTTTTGAATGCCATGATAATATGTATGAAGGTCCTAAAGCTGCAGTGTGTATGGTGAGTGAACTGAGTAAATTTTTCTTTTTGAATGTTGGACTGAAACAGGGATGTGTCATGCTTCCATGGTTGTTCAGTCTGTATATGAATGGAGTTATGAAACAGATATAAGGTACGGCAGCGGATGTTGGAGCATCTCTAATGAGAAAGAGCAAAGTTTGGAAGCTCCTTGTACTCTTGTTTGCAGATGATACTGAACTGTTAGGTGAAGAAGAAGGGGAACTGTAGGGGTTGGTGAATGAGTTTAGAAGTATGTGTAAGAAAGGGAATCTAAAAGCGAATGTAGGGAAGAGTAAAGTTACTGTATGGTCTTCAAGAGAAATTAAGTCACTGGATGTACAGTGAAGCTGAATGACGAGGAAATGGAAAATGTGAGTGAATTTAAGTACTTTGGTAGTGTGATGAATGAGGATGGAAGTTAGGAGGGGTGCTTGAAAGGGTACAACAAGGAAGAAAGTTGGCTGGTTCTTTGATTACAGTTATAAGGAATAGGGAAGTGAGCATGGAAGTAAAAGGTCGCTGCCTGACAGTATTGTGATGCCAACTCTGTTGTATGGAAGTGAAGCTTGGACCT